>NC_084586.2:13862500-13930000 GCF_033978685.3 Nerophis lumbriciformis | reverse complement strand
CATACTAAGTAGTACACTCATACTAAGTAATACACTCATACTAAGTAGTACGCACATACTTAGTAATACACTCATACTAAGTAGTACACTCATACTAAATAATACACTCATACTAAGTAGTACACTCATACTAAGTAATACACTCATACTAAGTAGTACACTCATACTAAGTAGTACACACTTGCAAACTTGCTAGGACACTTAGGTCCATGCAGCCAACCCCCCTATTTATTTAATTAAATTATAGGCCTTGTTTTGGGAATTTGTCCTATTCAATAAAGAATTGTCCAAAGACATCTAAGGTCTTTTAAGTATTTATTTGAGGCCTCAAATAATATGGAGATTAAGTTGTATCTTTATTGCTTTTTTTTTTACACTGAATTTATGTAACTGAATTTTTGGCGTTTGAATTATGTGAACTGATTTTTTTTTTTTTACAGCAAATTATGCTGAAAATGTGTGTAAAAAATTAAGTGTAAAAAAAATCAGAGTATAAAATGCAGTTGAGTGTAAAACACTGCAAAATAATTAAGTGTAAGCAATTCAGTGTTTAAAAATTCAGTGTATAAAAATGCAGTGCAGTGTAAAAAAAAAGTTCAGTTTATAAAAATTATTTGTAAAAAATTCAGTCTATAAAAGATCAATGAAGTGTATAAAAAATCAGTGTATAAAAATGCAATGCAGTGTAAAAAAAAACCGTGTATACAAATTAAGTGTAAAAAATTCAGTGTTTAAAAATTCAAGGAATAAAAATGCAATGCAGTGTAAAAAACACTGTACAAAAATTTAGTGTAAAAAAAAAAAATCAGTGTGTAAAAATTCATTGTAAAAACAATTCAGTTGAGAAAAATTACTTGTAAAAAATATTCAGTCTAAAAAAAAATCAATGAAGTGTATAAAAAAATTCAGTCTAAAAATGTACTGTAAAAAAATCAGTCAATACAAATTCAATGAAGCGTAGAAAAAAATCGGTGAAGCACATTTTGTGTAAAAAAATTCAGTGTATAAAAATTTATTGTAAAAACTTTCAGTTTATAAAAGTTATTTGTAAAAAAATTCAGTCTAAAAAAATCAATGAAGTGTATACAAGTCAGTGTATAAAAATGCAATGCAGTGTTATAAACACTGTACAAAAATTTAGTGTAAAAAAAATCAGTGTAAAAATTCATTGTAAAAAAGTTCAGTTGAGAAAAATTATTTGTAAAAATAATTCAGTCTAAAAAAAACCCAATGAAGTGTATAAAAAATTCTGTGTAAAAATTTACTGTAAAAAAATCAGTCAATACAAATTCAATGAAGCGTAGAAAAAAATCGGTGAAGCAAATTTTGTGTAAAAAAATTCAGTGTGTAAAAATTCATTGTAAAAACTTTCCGTTTATAAGTTATTTGTAAAAAAATTCACTCTAAAAAATATAAATAAATAAATAAATATAAAAGTCATTGTATAAAAATGCAATGCAGTGTAAAAAACACGGTGATCAAATTAAGTGTAAAATATTCAAGGTTTAAAAATTCAGTGTATAAAAAATGCAATGCAGTGTAATAAACACTGTATAAAAATGTATTATAAAAAAATATCAGTGTGTAAAAATTCATTGTAAAAAAATTTCAGTTGAGAAAAATTATTTGTGAAAAAAATTCAGTCTAAAAAAAAAATCAATGAAGTGTATAAAAAATTTAGTGTAAAAATTTAGTGTAAAGAAATCAGTCTATACATGTTCAATGAAGCGTAGAAAAAAATCGGTGAAGCAAATTTTGTGTAAAAAAATTCAGTGTAAAAATTCATTGTAAAAACTTTCAGTTTATAAAAGTTATTTGTAAAAAAATTCACTCTAAAAAATCAATGAAGTGTATAAAAGTCAGTGTATAAAAATGCAATGCAGTGTAAAAAAACACTGGAAAAAATTAAGTGTAAAATATTCAGTGTTTAAAAATTCAGTGTATAAAAATGCAAAAATGTTGTGCAAAAAAATTCAGTCTAAAAAAAAATCATTGAAGTGTATAAAAATTCTGTGTAAAAATGTAGTGTAAAAAATCAATATATAAAAAGTGTAGAAAAAAACGAGTGTAGCAAATTTTGTGTAAAAAAAAATAATCAATGTGTAGAAATTCAATGCACAGTAGAGATGCGCGGTTTGCGGCCACAACCGCGGAGTCCGCGGATTATCCGCGGATCGGATGGATGAAATTTAAAAAAATTACATTTTATCCGCGGGTCGGGTCGGGTCGGGTCGGGCGGTTGAAATAAAAAAAAATTAGATTTTAAGTAGATTCAGGCGGGTGGCAGTTAAACCAATTGGGAAATATATATACATAGTTAAATGTTGTTACCCACATACGAAAAACGAGCAGGCACCTGCTGCATATGCCACAACAGAAGAAGAAAAAAAAAAAGAGATGGACACTTTTACGGAGCGGAGAAGGGACGCCTCGCCGGGGTCCGGGACCGAGGCCCCTTCCCCCGAGAGGGCCCCACCGGGAGCCGTAGCTGAGGCGATCCGCGAGAAGGGCCCGACGCACGTCCAGGGTCACCACCGCGCCCACCGCACCGACACCCCGCCTCGTCCGCCTTCGCCGCGGCCGGCGTCACGCGCAGCAGGTAAGCAGCTTACCTGCCCGCCACCCCCGTGGCCGGGGGCTCGTAACAGGGGTCACTCCGCTCGCTCCGCCCGCGCAGCTTACCTGCCCGCCACCCCTGTTGCCGGGGGCGCGTAACAGGGGTCACTCCGCGCGCAGTGCGCTCACGAAAGGGGTGGGGCTCACCCTGGTTGATATAGACAGCAGGACGGTGGCCATGGACGTCGGAACCCACTAAGGAGTGTGTAACAACCCACCTGCCGAATCAACTAGCCCTGAAAATGGATGGCGCTGGAGCGTTGGGCCCATACCCGGCCGTCGCCGGCAGCGAGACGCGCTTGGAGGTGCGCTCAGCGCGGCTCCCATATGATTGCGCACTGGTGTGTGTCTGGGTCGTGACAGCGTGGCACGCGAATGTCTGTGCTGCATTGGATCAGTCTCCTTTCTTTAACAGGCAAAAGCTTTATAACCTCACTAATGCCTTGCATCGTCTATATTAGATATATAACAACGGGCGGGTGCGGGCGGATGGCGGGCGGGTGCAGTTCTGATCAAATGTTACATCGGGTGGATGGCGGATGGTTGACGACTTTCTGATGCGGTTGCGGATGAAATAATTGCCTATCCGCGCATCTCTAATGCACAGTAAAAATAATCAGTGTATAAAACATCTGTGTAAAGGAAATTCAGTGTAAAAACATTCAGTGCACAAATATTAGTTTCTTCAAAACTCAAATAAATGAAGAGTGAGGCACCTCACTGACACAGGACTCAGTCATAATAAAGTTTAAAATTCATTACATTATTTTTTCCATTCAACGCTTAAATCTCTAGATCAACATTGATCTTTTATGGACCTTTTTGTGAAAAAAACGTTTTTTGGGGCAAAAAAACACAAAGTATGCATTTCTTTCCCCCACAACAATTTTTCAAAGTGGAATATTTGACGTTAAGAAATCGGAGCCTTAAATAAGTCAACAATTCATATCATCGATTTTGATTTATTACCAATTTTTGAGCAACGACAGTTTAAAAAAAGACCCACTAAAATTATTGGGGATCCACTCATAAAAGTGTAAAAATAAGTCATGCATTGTTTTAATATCCTCTGGAAATAGCCTGTCTTTATATTAGTGTCCTGCAGCAGTCAGTGGATATGTGGGGGGACAAACTGCCCTGTGGCTTAAAAAACAGTTGTTACGGCCCTGCTAAGACAGCCATTTCTCCTCCACATGCTTTGATATTCAACAATTATTGAAGACGATTATATTCCGAGCTCAGCAGCTCAGGCTGTGACTGCAAAGTGAAGATGGCGGGTGTCAAATGTTGGACAGATGTCCTCTGATGTTGTTGTCACTAGGTCACACATGATAGGGCTGTATGTGTGTGTGTGTGTGTTATTGTATTTCTACCCTTCTTGAGACATCAACAAGGAAAAGTAGCTTCCATATGAGGAGGTGTGAACAAGTGATGACATAAATCATGGTCCCAATATGGAAAACCATTGCATCTAATAGAGAATGTCTCATTTGCACCCCTGGTGGTGAAATCTATCAAAATGAGGGTGGTCCCAAAAAGGAGAGATTTTTCAAATTGACTGTGTGTTGCTTTTAAAAGTGCTCCCCCTTTGGTCAACATATGAAATAACAAGTGTGTGTAAGAAATTGAAATGCTCCCCCTTTGGCCCAAATTAATGAAAAAATGTTTATAAATATGTATATAGAGACATACTGTAATAACTTGAAGTAAATAATGAAGATTATAAACCAATTACAAAAAAAATAAAATAACTAAAAGTAGTAATTTTCTCACAATGTGTCGACTTTTTTCTTATAAAATTGGGAACAATTTCTCATATTCTTTTTGTTTCTGTAATATTGCAATATTTTCTCGTAAAATTATAACTTTTTTAATGTAAAATTATTACTTTTTAATGCAAAATGGTGACATTTGTCACGTAAAATTATGACTTTTTTTTCACAATATTGCCAATTTTTTTGTTCTCGTAAAATAGTGAAAATTTTTTCAGTAAAATTATGACTTTTGTCATAATTTTTCCGGGTAAAATTTTGATTATTATTATAATGTTGCCAAAATGTTGGTTTTCTTATAAAAGTGTGACTTTTGTCAAGTAAAATTACAACTCTTTTCATAAAATTGCCAAAATGTTAAGCTTTTCTTGTAAAATTGCGACTGTTATTGAGTAAAATTCCAACTTTTATCATAATATCGCACAAATGTTCAGTTTTTCTTGTAAAATGTTGACTTGCGTTGAGTAAAATTACGACTTTTATTATAATACTGCCAAAATTCTAAGTTTTTCTTGTGAAATTGTTACCTTTTTCTTGTGAAATTCCAACTCATTTTTCACAACAAGCGTTTTTATATTTGCATAGTATGTATATATTATTAATGTTGTAAATACACAAAGGGTGGTCCTAAAGAGGTAGGCATTTTTTTCAGGTAACAAATACTAGAATGTGTGTGTGTGTGTGTGTGTGTGTGTGTGTGTGTGTGCGTGCGTGCGTGCGTGCGTGTGTGTGTGAACAAGCTGGCGGATGGAGAAAGACATCATACCAGGTTTACTTCTAAACTTGGCAATGTAGACAGATTCCTAAAAACAGCAAAGAATGGAATAGAGGATCTTTGACAAATGATTTTGCTTTCAGTCGTGTCATAAAGAGGATCTGTGACTTGTGTTTTGGCAGTACGCCCTAAAACACTACAGTAGAGGATCTTTGAGTGGCTTTTGTTGCAGTAGGTTGTTAAAAATGGCACAGCACTCCTTTAGTATTGAGGATCTTTGACTAGGGTGTCAGTAGGATCTTGAAACAGTAGATACCATAGAGGATCTTGGACTAGTTGTTTTTGTCAATAGGTCCTGAATAACTGTAAAGCGGTCCTGTCATATAGAGGATCTTTGACCAGGGTTTTCTTCAGTCGGTCTTCAAAAACAGCAGATACTATTTAGAGGATCTCTGACGAGTGTTAGTTGGTCCTTAAAAAAACAAAAACAGCAGGGTGGTCCTGCCATATACAGTACAGTAGATGATCTTTGATTAGTGTTTTGACACTGCAATCATAAAAACAGCACAGTGTACCTGCCATATACAGGATTTTTGACTAGTGTTTTTGTAGTAGGTCCTTAAAAACAGCAAAGTAGTAGGGTCTTTGACTAGTGAGTTTGTTAGTAGGTCCTTAAAAAACAGCAATGTGGTCCTGTCATATAGAGGATCTTTAACTAGTGTTTTTGTCAGTAGGTCCCTAAAAACAGCAAAGTGGTCCTGTCATATTTAGGATCTTTGACTAGTGTTTTGTCTGTAGATTCTTAAAAACAGCAAATTCGTCCTGTCATATAGAGGATCTTTGACAAGTAAATTTGTCAATACGTCTTTAAAAGCAGCAAAGTGATCCTGTCATATAAAGGATCTTTGACCAATATTTTGTCAATAGGTCTTTAAAAACATCAGATATTATTTGGAGGATCTTTGACCAATGTTTTGTCAATAGGTCTTTAAAACAGCAGATATTATTTAGAGGATCTTTGACCAATGTTTTGTCAGTAGGTCTTTAAAACAGCATATACAGTATTATTTGGAGGATCTTTGACCAATATTTTGTCAATGGGTCTTTAAAACAGCAGATATTATTTGGAGGATCTTTGACCAATATTTTGTCAGTAGGTCTTTAAAACAGCAGATATTATTTGAAGGATCTTTGACCAATGTTTTTTCAGTACGTTTTTGAAACAGAAGATATCATTTGGAGGATCTTTGACCAATATTTTGTCAATTGGTCTTTAAAACAGCAGATATTATTTGGAGGATCTTTGACCAATATTTTGTCAGTAGGTCTTTAAAACAGCAGATATTATTTGAAGGATCTTTGACCAATATTTTGTCCATTGGTCTTTAAAAACAGCAGATATTATTTGGAGGATCTTTGACCAATGTTTTGTCAATAGGTCTTTAAAAACAGCAGATATTATTTGGAAGATATTTGACCAATGTTTTGTCAGTAGATCTTTAAAAACAGCAGATATTATTTGGAGGATCTTTGACCAATGTTTTGTCAATAGGTCTTTAAAAACAGCACATATTATTCGGAGGATCTTTGACCAATGATTTGTCAGTAGGTCTTTAAAACAGTAGATATTATTTGGAGGATCTTTGACCAATGTTTTGTCAGTAGGTCTTTAAAAACAGCAGATATTATTAGGAAAATCTTTGACCAATGTTTTGTCAGTATGTTTTTAAAACAGCAGATATTATTTGGAATATCTTTGACCAATGTTTTGTCAGTAGGTCTTTAAAACAGTAGATATTATTTGGAGGATCTTTGACCAATGTTTTGTCAGTAGGTCTTTAAAACAGTATTATTTGGAAGATCTTTGACCAATATTTTGTCAATAGGTCTTTAAAAACAGCAGATATTATTTGGAGGATCTTTGACCAATGCTCTGTCAGTAGGTCTTTAAAAACAGCAGATATTATTTGGAGGATCTTTGACCAATATTTTGTCAGTAGGTCTTTAAAACAGCAGATATTATTTGAAGGATCTTTGACCAATGTTTTGTCAGTACGTTTTTAAAACAGCAGATATCATTTGGAGGATCTTTGACCAATATTTTGTCAATTGGTCTTTAAAAACAGCAAATATTATTTGGAGGATCTTTGACCAATGTTTAGTCAGTAGGTCTTTAAAACAGCAGATATTATTTGGAGGATCTTTGACCAATGTTTAGTCAGTAGGTCTTTAAAACAGCAGATATTATTTGGAGGCTCTTTGACCAACGCTTTGTCAGTCGGTCCTTTAAAAACAGCAGATATTATTTGGAGGATCTTTGACAATGTTTTGTCAATAGGTCTTTAAAAAACAGCATATACAGTATTATTTGGAGGATATTTGACCAATTTTTTGTCAGTAGGTCTTTAAAACAGTAGATATTATTTGGAGGATCTTTGACCAATGTTTTGTCAGTAGGTCTTTAAAAACAGCAGATATTATTTGGAGGCTCTTTGACCAACTTTTTGTCAGTCGGTCCTTTAAAAACAGCAGATATTATTTGGAGGATCTTTGACCAATTTTTTTGTCAATAGGTCTTTAAAAACAGCATATACAGTATTATTTGGAGGATCTTTGACCAATTTTTTTGTCAATAGGTCTTTAAAAACAGCATATACAGTATTATTTAGAGGATCTTTGACCAATTTTTTGTCAATAGGTCTTCAAAAACAGCAGACATTATTTGGAGGATCTTTGATTAATGTTTAGTCAGTAGGTCTTTAAAACAGCAGATATTATTTGGAGGATCTTTGACCAATGTTTAGTCAGTAGGTCTTTAAAACAGCAGATATTATTTGGAGGATCTTTGACCAATGTTTTGTCAGTAGGTCTTTAAAACAGCAGATATTATTTGGAGGATCTTTGACCAATGTTTAGTCAGTAGGTCTTTAAAACAGCAGATATTATTTGGAGGATCTTTGACCAATGTTTTGTCAGTAGGTCTTTAAAACAGCAGATATTATTTGGAGGATCTTTGACCAATGTTTAGTCAGTAGGTCTTTAAAAAGAGCAAAGTGGTTGTGGTCTTTACTAGGATGTATTAAGAACATCCCCCTGCCTTCAAGCACCACAGGATGTGTGAAGGACACGCAGGTACCTCACAGGGGTGACGTCATCCCCTCCGCACAATGCGCACAGTGTCCAGCAGGGGGCGGCACCACGCTGACACGTCACAGGCGGCGGGGAGAAGCTGCTGGTGAAAGAGGAAGAGGAGGAGGAGGAGGAGGAGGAAGGAGGAAGGAGAGAGGGCTATCGCGAGAGCGCTGGTGTGCCGCGCGACCGCAGCGTGGGATGTGGCGCTGGTGTGGGCTGCCTGCCTGAGTGCCTGCGTGGAGTGGAGTGGAGCGGAGTGGAGTGGATACGCCCACGGCTCAGCCTCCCCCTCCGCCGCTCAATCACACGGTGGGACTCGCCAGAGGACGGAGACTGGCGGCGACCGGCTGCGTCCATCCAGGGTGAGTAGGAGTGTGTGTGTGTGTGTGTGTGTGTGTGTGTGTGTGTGTACTGCTCGTGTGCAGTCAGCGTGTTGAACATCATCATCATCATCATCATCAGGTGTTCTGTGCACGTCACTACTTCCTCTTGTTGCTCGGCTATTTCCGCCTCTCATTGCAGCACAGGTGTCTCTGCTGGGGCTCCAGTCCTGTTCTAATCTACAGCCCTCCTGAGGTGCACGTTTAGTGTGTGTGTGTGTTCAGACTTGTTGATGGATGACCGACAAACCGCAGCCTCTTACCGGGCCCGATTCACGCTCCGCTGTCATCGCGAGCCGGGTGGCCGCTTTATTGATTTAACGTTGCGGTTTGACGATTGATGGCTCCCGGACCCCTACAGAGGGCCCAGTGTGGTGCCACTAAACACACACACACACACACACACACACACACACACACACACACACACACACACACACACACACACACACACACACACACACACACACACACACACACACACACACACACACAGTATAATCTTGAGACCTGATAAAAATGCCTACCTCTTTAGGACCAGCCTTTCTAGATATATAAAGATGTGTATTTACCACATTAATAATATATACATACTATGCACATTTTTAAAAATTTTTACCAATTTTTTGTTTGTAATTGGTTTTTAATCTTCATTATTTACTTCAAGTTATTACAGTATGTCTCTATATACATGTTTATTTTTGTTTGTTTTGTTAATTTTGGCCAGAGGGGGCGCATTTCAATTTCTTACACACACTTGTTATTTCATATGCTGGCCAGAGGGGGGGAGCACTTCAAATGTTTACACACACTTGTTGTTTATGTCTCAAGCAGGGTAAAAAAACCACACACACACACACACACACACACACACACACACACACACACACACACACACACACACACACACACACATTCATGTATTTGTTACCTTGAGACCTCCGAAAAATGCCACTCTTTCTAGATATATAAAGATGTGTATTTACAACGTTAATAATATATACATGCTATGCAAATATAAAAAAGGTAAGCCTTTTAGGAATTTTTTTAAACAAATTTTTTGTTTGTAATTGGTTTTTAATCTTCATTATTTACTTCACGTTATTATAGTATGTCTCTATATACATATTTAATTTTATTTGTTTTGTTAATTTTGGTCAAAGGGGGCGCATTTCAATTTCTTACACACACTTGTTATTTCATATGTTGGCCGGGGGGGGGGGGTCCTCATATGGAAGGTACTTTTCCTTGTTGATGTCTCAAGGAGGGTAGAAATACATGAACGCACGCACGCACGCACACACACACACACACACACACACACACACACACACACACACACACACACACACACACACACACACACACACACACACAATGTATGTAAAGTCTGTTTTTGTCCCGGGGACACGTGTCATTTATGACGACATGGCTTCAGCACCAGCAGATTTTCACACACACACACACACACACACACACACACACACATAGATTCTTGTATTTGTTACCTTCTTGAGACCTGAGAAAAATGCCTACCTCTTCAGGACCAGCCTTTCTAGATATATAAAGATGTGTATTTACAACATTAATAATATATACATACTATGCAATCTTTTTTATTTTTTTACCAATTTTTTGTTTGTAATTGGTTTTTAATCTTCATTATTTACTTCAAGTTATTACAGTATGTCTCTATATACATGTTTATTTTTGTTTGTTTTGTTAATTTTGGCCAGAGGGGGCGCATTTCAATTTCTTACACACACTTGTTATTTCATATGTTGGCCAGAGGGGGGGAGCACTTCAAATGTTTACACACACTTGTTGTTTATGTCTCAAGCAGGGTAAAAAAACCACACACACACACACACACACACACACACACACACACACACACACACACACACACACACACACACACACACACACACACACATTCATGTATTTGTTACCTTGAGACCTCCGAAAAATGCCACTTTTTCTAGATATATAAAGATGTGTATTTACAACGTTAATAATATATACATGCTATGCAAATATAAAAAAGGTAAGCCTTTTAGGAATTTTTTTAAACAAATTTTTTGTTTGTAATTGGTTTTTAATCTTCATTATTTACTTCAAGTTATTATAGTATGTCTCTATGTACATATTTAATTTTATTTGTTTTGTTAATTTTGGTCAAAGGGGGCGCATTTCAATTTCTTACACACACTTGTTATTTCATATGTTGGCCGGGGGGGGGGGGTCCTCATATGGAAGGTACTTTTCCTTGTTGATGTCTCAAGGAGGGTAGAAATACATGAACGCACGAACGCACGCACACACACACACACACACACACACACACACACACACACACACACACACACACACACACACACACACACACACACACACACACAATGTATGTAAAGTCTGTTTTTGTCCCGGGGACACGTGTCATTTATGACGACATGGCTTCAGCACCAGCAGATTTTCACACACACACACACACACACACACACACACACACACACACACACACACACACACACACACACACACACACACACACACACACACACACACAAAGACACCTAATGGATGAAAACTTCATCTACAATGAGCTGGAACAACACACACACACACACACACACACACACACACACACACACACACACACACACACACACACACACACACACACACACACACACACACACACACACACAAATTCTTGTATTTGTTACCTTCTTGAGACCTCCGAAAAATGCCTACCTCTTCAGGACCAGCCTTTCTAGATATATAAAGATGTGTATTTACAACATTAATAATATATACATACTATGCAAATATAAAAAAGGTAAACTTTTGGTTGATCATTTTTGTTGTTGTTGAATTTTTTGTTTGTAATTGGTTTCTAATCTTCAATATTTACTTCAAGTTATTACACACACTTGTTATGTCATATGTTGACCAGAGGGGTCCTCATATGGAAAATACTTTTCCTTTTCCTTGTTTATGTCTCAAGAAGGGTAGACACACACACACACACACACACACACACACACACACACACACACACACACACACACACACACACACACACACACACACACACACACACACACACACCCACACACACACACACACACCCGCACTTTGGAGAAGAAATGTCACGGTGACATTTAAAATTGGGGTGATCATTACAAACAACACCAAATGTTACGAAACAATCTTCCATGTGATTGTAGCATTAGGAACTGCAATGAGGTCCAATTTACAAAAAAATAAAATAAAATATGCTTCTCCAAAAATAATAACGCTGTTTTGATGCATTTAATTGATTGATCGCAATATTATTGCAGGTGTTTATACAGCTATTATGCTTGCTCTGAGCCTGCGCTAGTGTATTTGCCCACCCATTTATATATATATATATATATATATATATATATATATATATATATATATATATATATATATATATATATATATATATATATATAAGGCTTCGCTACACGTCTTAAAATGAAGCTCCGCCTACTATCCATCAGTCTGCTAGAGACGTGGGCGCTGTAAGTTTGATCATGTTGTTTTTTTCAGCGACGAGCCTAACCTAGCAGGATGCTGCTGTTATAATGTGAGTGTAGCGTTAGCATGTAGCTCACTTAGCTATGCCAAGGTGGCTAACGTTATTATTCTATTTAATGTTGTTGTACGTAGGGACGGGTACCGACCTTGATACTTTTATATATTGTTGTCATGTCTGTGTAATCATGTTTTGTTTTAGTCATGTTTTGTATAGTTATTGAACTCTTTAGTTTCTGGCTCTTGTTTCCATGATTACCCATTAGTTTCACCTGTTCCACGTTTGGACTCATTGTGCACTCTTGTTTGTCACCATAGCAACCCATTAGTTTTCACCTGTCACGTCACGCACCAGTTTCACGTTTTGAGTCACGCACCTGTTTTCGTTAATCATGTCTGTAGTATTTAAGTTCATTGTTTTCAGTTTGTCTTTCTGGTGACATCCCACATTGATGCTCTGCACATTTCTGACACTTTTTTCTTGTCCATCGTTCACGCTGCTCCTTTTGTCCATGCCAAGTAAGTTTTGTTTATTAACGCCACAGTTAGTGTTTTTTTGTTGTTCATAGTTTCTGCCTTTGTGCAAGTATTTGTTTTCATAGCCAAGTTGTTTCTCCGCCACTGTGCGCGCTTTTCGTTTGTACTTTTTTTTTGACAAGTTTAAATAAATATGTTCTCACATATCCGTCTCGCCCGAGCCAACTTTTCGTTGCCTTCTAGAAAAACTAAAGCCCAGGACCAAGTCATGACAATTGTCGGTAGTACCAGCTAACGAGTCACGTAAACGGTGCCAAATTATGATAATTTACCTTTGTTGCCGGTGACGTCACTTCAGGTCGCGAAGAAACGATCACTCGAGCAGCACTGAGAGCAAACCCCGCCAAACTGCTTCCAGGTAATGTTGCGATTTCCCGTGCCAACAAAACAAGATCGGAAAACACTCAAACGTAAAGTAATGTTTTACTTATCTAAAATGCGTTAGCTCAATGCTAATTTACATTGGCTTTGCCATATTCACGCTACTGATTAGCAATTTCACATGGCGATTTCAACACCTCCAAATATAG
This sequence comes from Nerophis lumbriciformis, assembly GCF_033978685.3. NCBI lineage: Eukaryota > Metazoa > Chordata > Actinopteri > Syngnathiformes > Syngnathidae > Nerophis > Nerophis lumbriciformis. The sequence goes on along the minus strand of NC_084586.2, from coordinate 13,916,748 downwards.
CGACAAAAACTACCACAAAGATGCACTATACAATCAAACAAATCACGTACAATTCTTACTGTATTAACACTTTGTAGGACTCAACAAAAGACAAGAGAAACATTCAATATTGTACAGTTTTTGGTTTGATTGCTTGATTGAAACTTTTATTAGTAGATTGCACAGTACAGTACATATTCCGTACAATTGACCACTAAATGGTAACACCCCAATAAGATTTTCAACTTGTTTAAGTCGGGGTCCACGTTAATCAATTCATGGTAAATTCATAGTGTGTTGTTTTGCTTTTTGTTGCGCCCCAGAAAGTGTTAATACTGTAAGTAGTGTACTTATTACGCGCCAGCTGTTTGATTGTAACGTGCATGACAAATTTGGAGGTCTGAAATCGCCATGTAAAATTGCTAATGCTAAACATTAGCATGTCAATATCAAAACCACTGTATATTAGCATGAAGCAGGCACATTTATCGAAAAGTGGAACCTTAGGTAACTTACGTTGGAGTGTTTTTTTTGAGTCAATTTCTTTTTTGGTATTGAAAATTGCAACAATACCTATCGGTAGTTTTGCTGAGTCTGCTCTCAATGCTGCTTGAGTGATTGCTAAGTGCAACCGAGGTACTGAAACATGGCAGTGTCGGATTTGGTGATGAACCGGTGGCCGGTAGGTGCCGAAAAAAGTACCGGATTTGGTACCCATTCCTACTGGTGCCTAAGTTTAAGGTGATTTATGGCATTTATTATGTTAGCGCAAACACAAATCGCTTCACATCTGAATCGGGATTTTTATTCGTCCCAATTCTAAATCGATTCAGAATTTTAAATAATTTAAAATACGTTCTTAGGCTTTCTCCGTGCAACCAGAAGGAGGGTTTTTTTCCTAACCTGTAACCTGTTTTGAAAAAGTTTAATTCAAATTATTATATCAAATAATACAAGGCAAGAATCTGTTTGAGACGGGAATGGTGTTGAATCCAGAATCAATTCTGAATCGAATCATTGTCGAATCGGAATCGGATCGAATCCTTAGGTGCCCAAAAGACTCATACCCCTATTAGTTATAGTGTTTGTGTAAAATAGTAGATCATGTACACAAAACAATAGGGAAGTTCATTTTGCAGTGCAGTCTGCTGAAAATGATGGAAAGCGACGCTGAGAGGTGAAATATACAAAACCCAAAACCGGTGAAGTTGGCACGTTGTGTAAATGGTAAATAAAAACAGAATACAATGATTTGCAAATCGTATTTGCAATTGAATAGACTGCAAAGACAAGATATTTAACGTTCCAACTGGTAATCTTTGTTTTTTTTTGCAAATATTAGCTCATTTGGAATTTAAAGCCTGCAACATGTTTAAACAAAGCTGGCACAAGTGGCAAAAAGACTGAGAAAGTTGAGGAATGCTCATCAAACACTTATTTGGAACATCCCACAGGTGAACAGGCTAATTGGGAACAGGTGGGTGCCATGATTGGGTGTAAAAGCAGCTTCCATTGAAATGCTGAGTCATTCACCAACAAGGACGGGGCGAGGGTCACCAATTTGTCAACAAATGCGTGAGCAAATTGTCCAACAGTTTAAGAACAACATTTTTCAAAGATTTGGGGATTTCACCATCTACGGTCCGTAATATCATTAAAAGGTTCAGAGAATCTGGAGAAATCCCTGCACATAAGCGATGATCTTACGGACCTTTGATCCCTCAGGCGGTGCTGCACCAAAAAGTGACATCAGTGTGTAAAGGATATCACCACATGGGCTCAGGAACGCTTCAGAAAACCACTGTCAGTAACTACAGTTGGTCGCTACATCTGTAAGTGCAAGTTAAAACTCTACTATGCAAAGCGAAAGCCATTTATCAACAACACCCAGAAACGCCGCCGGCTTCGCTGGGCCCGAGCTCATCTAAGATGGACTGATACAAAGTGGAAAAGTGTTCTGTGGTCTGACGACGTCCACATTTCAAATTGTTTTTGGAAGCTGTGGACGTCGTGTCCTCCGGAACAAAAAGGAAAAGAACCACCAAGATTGTTATAGGTGCAAAGTTGAAAAGCCAGCATGTGTGATGGTATGGGGGTGTATTAGTGCCCAAGACATGGGTAACTTACACATCTGTGAAGGCACTATTAGTGCTGAAAGGTACAAACAGGTTTTGGCGCAACATATATTGCCATCCAAGCAACGTTATCATGGACGCCCCTGCTTATTTCAGCAAAAACAATGCCAAGCCATGTGTTACAACAGCGTGGCTTCTTAGTAAAAGAGTGTGGGTACTAGACTGGCCTGCCTGTAGTCCAGACCTGTCTCCCATTGACAATGTGTGGCGCATTATGAAGCCTAAAATACCACAACGGACTGTTGAACAACTTAAGCTGTACATCAAGCAAGAATGGGAAAGAATTCCACCTGAAAAGCTTCAAAAATGTGTCTCCTCAGTTCCCAAATGTTTACTGAGTGTTGTTAAAAGGAAAGGCCATGTAACACAGTGGTAAAAATGCCCCTGTGACAACTTTTTTGCGATGTGTTGCTGCCATTAAATTCTAAGTTAATGATTATTTGCACAAAAAAAATGTGTTTAACATGAAATATCTTGTATTTGCAGTCTATTCAATTGAATATAAGTTGAAAAGGATTTGCAAATCATTGTATTCTGTTTTTATTTACCATTTACACAACTTGCCAACTTCACTGTTTTGTTTTTTTTAACACTTGTGGATAGTGCACCTACTTTGTCACGTTTCATGTGTCAGGTAAATCGCGATGAATGGGGCCGTATGAGTCCTCTTCTTACCGCACCTCTTCCCGGAGACACACACACTTTGTCAGCCACACACACACACACACACACACACACACACACACACACACACACACACACACACACACACACACACACACACACACACACACACACACACACACACGGCTCATTAGCATTAAAGCTGCGTACACACAAAATGGCGCGTTCCCGGCGGGGGGCCGACTAAAAACACTTTGGAACTGTTTTAAAGCCCAGCATCAGGGCGGGATTTTTGGACATCACGCTCCCAGAAACACTGCATTACATTTGGGGTGTACAGCAAGTCGTACATATTCATCAGGACCAGCGCTGCAGATTTAAAAATGCTGTCTGAAGCCAACGTGCAGCTTTAGAAGTCTGCATTAGAGATCAACTGGATGTCTTCCAGTAGTTTTTCTTTTTTTTTACACAAATGTGTGTTTGTTGCTGCTGTGTCTCGTGTGTGGGGTGGAGAAGTTGTATCCCCTAAAAATATTGTAGCTTTGGGAGCGATAGACAAGACATACTTGATTTGCTCTGACTGCACTGCAAAAAGTCAGTGTTCAAAAACAAAGAAAAAAAATACACAAATTAGGGGTATTTTATTTGAACTAATCAAAATTATCTGCCAATAGAACAATAAAATTCGGCTTGTCAAGACTTTCCAAAAACAAGTCAAATTAGCTAACCTCAATGAACCCAAAATATCTTAAAATTAGTATATTCTCACTAATAACAAGTGCACTTTTCTTGGTAGAAAAATGTGATGAATATTTAACGGACCACAATGGAAACAAACCTTTTGGCTTTTTGTGCCATCCATTACATGGATTCAATTCTTTAAGATGTAAAATAAACTTCTCAATCAATCAATCCATCATTATTATATCACGGTGTAGTGACATTTTTTAACCAAGTTTTATCTATTTTTAAATAAACATCCGATACAAGGAATTAGGGTTGTACAGAATACTGGTACTCGTATAGTATCGCGGTACTAATGAGTCAAAAACGGTACTATACTGCACTGCAAAAAGTCAGTGTTAAAAAGCAAGGGAAAAAAAGTAAAAAAAATGAGGGGTATTTTATTTGAACTAAGCAAAATTATCTGCCAATAAAACAAGAAAATGTGGTTTGTTAAGACTTTCCAAAACAAGTAAAATTAGCTAACCTCAATGAACCCCAAAATATCTTAAAATAAGTATATTCTCACTAATAACAAGTGTACTTTTCTTGGTAGAAAAATGTGATGAATATTTAATGGACCACAATGGAAACAAGCCTTTTGGCTTTTTGTGCCATCCATTACATGGATTCAATTCTTTAAGATGTCAATAAACTTCTCAATCAATCAATCAATCATTATTATATCACGGTGTAGTGAAATTTTTTAACCAAGTTTTATCTATTTTTAAATAAACATCCGATACAAGGAATTAGGGTTGTACAGAATACTGGTACTAGTATAGTATCGTGGTACTAATGAGTCAAAAACGGTACTATACTGCACTGCAAAAAGTCAGTGTTAAAAAACAAGGAAAAAAAAATTCAAAAATTAGGGGTATTTTATTTGAACTAAGCAAAATTATCTGCCAATAGAACAAGAAAACTTTCCAAAAACAAGTAAAATTAGCTAACCTCAATGAACCCAAAATATCTTAAAATTATTATATTCTCACTAATAACAAGTGCACTTTTCTTGGTAGAAAAATGTGATGAATATTTAACGGACCACAATGGAAACAAGCCTTTTGGCTTTTTGTGCCATCCATTACATGGATTCAATTCTTTAAGATGTCAATAAACTTCTCAATCAATCAATCAATCATTATTATATCACGGTATAGTGACATTTTTTAACCAAGTTTTATCTATTTTTAAATAAACATCCGATACAAGGAATTAGGGTTGTACAGAATACTGGTACTAGTATAGTATCGCGGTACTAATGAGTCAAAAAGGGTACTATACTGCACTGCAAAAAGTCAGTGATCAAAAACAAGAAAACAAATTACTAAAATTAGGGGTATTTTATTTGAACAAAGCAAAATTATCTGCCAATAGAACAAGAAAACTTTCCAAAACAAGTCAAATTAGCTAACCTCAATGAACCCAAAATATCTTAAAATTAGTATATTCTCACTAATAACAAGTGCACTTTTCTTGGTAGAAAAATGTGATGAATATTTAACGGACCACAATGGAAACAAGCCTTTTGGCTTTTTGTGCCATCCATTACATGGATTCAATTCTTTAAGATGTCAATAAACTTCTCAATCAATCAATCATTATTATATCACGGTGTAGTGACATTTTTTAACCAAGTTTTATCTATTTTTAAACAAACATCCGATATAAGGAATTAGGGTTGTACAGAATACTGATACTAGTATAGTATCGCGGTACTAATGAGTCAAAAACGGTACTATACTGCACTGCAAAAAGTCAGTGTTCAAAAACAAGAAAAAAAATTACTAAAATTAGGGGTATTTTATTTGAACTAAGCAAAATTATCTGCCAATAGAACAAGAAAACTTTCCAAAAACAAGTCAAATTAGCAAACCTCAATGAACCCAAAATATCTTAAAATAAGTATATTCTCACGAATAACAAGTGCACTTTTCTTGGTAGAAAAATGTGATGAATATTTAACGGACCACAATGGAAACAAGCCTTTTGGCTTTTTGTGCCATCCATTACATGGATTCAATTCTTTAAGATGTCAATAAACTTCTCAATCAATCAATCAATCATTATTATATCACGGTGTAGTGAAATTTTTTAACAAAGTTTTATCTATTTTTAAATAAACATCCGATACAAGGAATTAGGGTTGTACAGAATACTGGTACTCGTATAGTATCGCGGTACTAATGAGTCAAAAACGGTACTATACTGCACTGCAAAAAGTCAGTGTTCAAAAACAAAGAAAAAAAATACACAAATTAGGGGTATTTTATTTGAACTAAGCAAAATTATCTGCCAATAGAACAAGAAAACTTTCCAAAAACAAGTCAAATTAGCTCACCTCAATGAACCCCAAAATATCTTAAAATAAGTATATTCTCACTAATAACAAGTGCACTTTTCTTGGTAGAAAAATGTGATGAATATTTAACGGACCACAATGGAAACAAGCCTTTTGGCTTTTTGTGACATCCATTACATGGATTCAATTCTTTAAGATGTCAATAAACTTCTCAATCAATCAATCAATCATTATTATATCACAGTGTAGTGACATTTTTTAACCAAGTTTTATCTATTTTTAAATAAACATCCGATACAAGGAATTAGGGTTGTACAGAATACTGGTACTAGTATAGTATCGCAGTACTAATGAGTCAAAAACGGTACTATACTGCACTGCAAAAAGTCAGTGTTCAAAAACAATTTTAAAAAAAAATACAAAAATTAGGGGTATTTTATTTGAACTAAGCAAAATTATCTGCCAATAGAACAAGAAAACTTTCCAAAAACAAGTCAAATTAGCTAACCTCAATGAACCCAAAATATCTTAAAATTAGTATATTCTCACTAATAACAAGTGTACTTTTCTTGGTAGAAAAATGTGATGAATATTTGACGGACCACAATGGAAACAAGCCTTTTGGCTTTTTGTGCCATCCATTACATGGATTCAATTCTTTAAGATGTAAAATAAACTTCTCAATCAATCAATCATTATTATATCACGGTGTAGTGACATTTTTTAACCAAGTTTTATCTATTTTTAAATAAACATCCGATACAAGGAATTAGGGTTGTACAGAATACTGGTACTAGTATAGTATCGCGGTACTAATGAGTCAAAAACGGTACTATACTGCACTGCAAAAAGTCAGTGTTCAAAAACAAGAAAAAAAATTACTAAAATTAGGGGTATTTTATTTGAACTAAGCAAAATTATCTGCCAATAGAACAAGAAAACTTTCCAAAAACAAGTCAAATTAGCTAACCTCAATGAACCCGAAATATCTTAAAATTAGTATATTCTCACTAATAACAAGTGCACTTTTCTTGGTAGAAAAATGTGATGAATATTTAACGGACCACAATGGAAACAAGCCTTTTGGCTTTTTGTGCCATCCATTACATGGATTCAATTCTTTAAGATGTAAAATAAACTTCTCAATCAATCAATCATTATTATATCACGGTGTAGTGACATTTTTTAACCAAGTTTTATCTATTTTTAAATAAACATCCGATACAAGGAATTAGGGTTGTACAGAATACTGGTACTAGTATAGTATCGCGGTACTAATGAGTCAAAAACGGTACTATACTGCACTGCAAAAAGTCAGTGTTCAAAAACAAGAAAAAAAATTACTAAAATTAGGGGTATTTTATTTGAACTAAGCAAAATTATCTGCCAATAGAACAAGAAAACTTTCCAAAAACAAGTCAAATTAGCTAACCTCAATGAACCCGAAATATCTTAAAATTAGTATATTCTCACTAATAACAAGTGCACTTTTCTTGGTAGAAAAATGTGATGAATAATTAACAGACCACAATGGAAACAAGCCTTTTGGCTTTTTGTGCCATCCATTACATGGATTCAATTCTTTAAGATGTCAATAAACTTCTCAATCAATCAATCAATCATTATTATATCACGGTGTAGTGAAATTTTTTAACCAAGTTTTATCTATTTTTAAATAAACATCCGATACAAGGAATTAGGGTTGTACAGAATACTGGTACTAGTATAGTATCGTGGTACTAATGAGTCAAAAACGGTACTATACTGCACTGCAAAAAGTCAGTGTTCAAAAACAAGGAAAAAAAATTTCAAAAATTAGGGGTATTTTATTTGAACTAAGCAAAATTATCTGCCAATAGAACAAGAAAACTTTCCAAAAACAAGTAAAATTAGCTAACCTCAATGAACCCAAAATATCTTAAAATTATTATATTCTCACTAATAACAAGTGCACTTTTCTTGGTAGAAAAATGTGATGAATATTTAACGGACCACAATGGAAACAAGCCTTTTGGCTTTTTGTGCCATCCATTACATGGATTCAATTCTTTAAGATGTCAATAAACTTCTCAATCAATCAATCAATCATTATTATATCACGGTATAGTGACATTTTTTAACCAAGTTTTATCTATTTTTAAATAAACATCCGATACAAGGAATTAGGGTTGTACAGAATACTGGTACTAGTATAGTATCGCGGTACTAATGAGTCAAAAAGGGTACTATACTGCACTGCAAAAAGTCAGTGATCAAAAACAAGAAAACAAATTACTAAAATTAGGGGTATTTTATTTGAACAAAGCAAAATTATCTGCCAATAGAACAAGAAAACTTTCCAAAACAAGTCAAATTAGCTAACCTCAATGAACCCAAAATATCTTAAAATTAGTATATTCTCACTAATAACAAGTGCACTTTTCTTGGTAGAAAAATGTGATGAATATTTAACGGACCACAATGGAAACAAGCCTTTTGGCTTTTTGTGCCATCCATTACATGGATTCAATTCTTTAAGATGTCAATAAACTTCTCAATCAATCAATCATTATTATATCACGGTGTAGTGACATTTTTTAACCAAGTTTTATCTATTTTTAAACAAACATCCGATATAAGGAATTAGGGTTGTACAGAATACTGATACTAGTATAGTATCGCGGTACTAATGAGTCAAAAACGGTACTATACTGCACTGCAAAAAGTCAGTGTTCAAAAACAAGAAAAAAAATTACTAAAATTAGGGGTATTTTATTTGAACTAAGCAAAATTATCTGCCAATAGAACAAGAAAACTTTCCAAAAACAAGTCAAATTAGCAAACCTCAATGAACCCAAAATATCTTAAAATAAGTATATTCTCACGAATAACAAGTGCACTTTTCTTGGTAGAAAAATGTGATGAATATTTAACGGACCACAATGGAAACAAGCCTTTTGGCTTTTTGTGCCATCCATTACATGGATTCAATTCTTTAAGATGTCAATAAACTTCTCAATCAATCAATCAATCATTATTATATCACGGTGTAGTGAAATTTTTTAACAAAGTTTTATCTATTTTTAAATAAACATCCGATACAAGGAATTAGGGTTGTACAGAATACTGGTACTCGTATAGTATCGCGGTACTAATGAGTCAAAAACGGTACTATACTGCACTGCAAAAAGTCAGTGTTCAAAAACAAAGAAAAAAAATACACAAATTAGGGGTATTTTATTTGAACTAAGCAAAATTATCTGCCAATAGAACAAGAAAACTTTCCAAAAACAAGTCAAATTAGCTCACCTCAATGAACCCCAAAATATCTTAAAATAAGTATATTCTCACTAATAACAAGTGCACTTTTCTTGGTAGAAAAATGTGATGAATATTTAACGGACCACAATGGAAACAAGCCTTTTGGCTTTTTGTGACATCCATTACATGGATTCAATTCTTTAAGATGTCAATAAACTTCTCAATCAATCAATCAATCATTATTATATCACAGTGTAGTGACATTTTTTAACCAAGTTTTATCTATTTTTAAATAAACATCCGATACAAGGAATTAGGGTTGTACAGAATACTGGTACTAGTATAGTATCGCAGTACTAATGAGTCAAAAACGGTACTATACTGCACTGCAAAAAGTCAGTGTTCAAAAACAATTTTAAAAAAAAATACAAAAATTAGGGGTATTTTATTTGAACTAAGCAAAATTATCTGCCAATAGAACAAGAAAACTTTCCAAAAACAAGTCAAATTAGCTAACCTCAATGAACCCAAAATATCTTAAAATTAGTATATTCTCACTAATAACAAGTGCACTTTTCTTGGTAGAAAAATGTGATGAATATTTGACGGACCACAATGGAAACAAGCCTTTTGGCTTTTTGTGCCATCCATTACATGGATTCAATTCTTTAAGATGTAAAATAAACTTCTCAATCAATCAATCAATCAATCATTATTATATCACGGTGTAGTGACATTTTTTAACCAAGTTTTATCTATTTTTAAATAAACATCCGATACAAGGAATTAGGGTTGTACAGAATACTGGTACTAGTATAGTATCGCGGTACTAATGAGTCAAAAACGGTACTATACTGCACTGCAAAAAGTCAGTGTTCAAAAACAAGAAAAAAAATTACTAAAATTAGGGGTATTTTATTTGAACTAAGCAAAATTATCTGCCAATAGAACAAGAAAACTTTCCAAAAACAAGTCAAATTAGCTAACCTCAATGAACCCGAAATATCTTAAAATTAGTATATTCTCACTAATAACAAGTGCACTTTTCTTGGTAGAAAAATGTGATGAATATTTAACGGACCACAATGGAAACAAGCCTTTTGGCTTTTTGTGCCATCCATTACATGGATTCAATTCTTTAAGATGTAAAATAAACTTCTCAATCAATCAATCATTATTATATCACGGTGTAGTGACATTTTTTAACCAAGTTTTATCTATTTTTAAATAAACATCCGATACAAGGAATTAGGGTTGTACAGAATACTGGTACTAGTATAGTATCGCGGTACTAATGAGTCAAAAACGGTACTATACTGCACTGCAAAAAGTCAGTGTTCAAAAACAAGAAAAAAAATTACTAAAATTAGGGGTATTTTATTTGAACTAAGCAAAATTATCTGCCAATAGAACAAGAAAACTTTCCAAAAACAAGTCAAATTAGCTAACCTCAATGAACCCGAAATATCTTAAAATTAGTATATTCTCACTAATAACAAGTGCACTTTTCTTGGTAGAAAAATGTGATGAATAATTAACGGACCACAATGGAAACAAGCCTTTTGGCTTTTTGTGCCATCCATTACATGGATTCCATTTTTTAAGATGTCAATAAACTTCTCAATCAATCAATCAATCATTATTATATCACGGTGTAGTGACATTTTTTAACCAAGTTTTATCTATTTTTAAATAAACATCCGATACAAGGAATTAGGGTTGTACAGAATACTGGTACTAGTATAGTATCGCGGTACTAATGAGTCAAAAACGGTACTATACTGCACTGCAAAAAGTCAGTGTTCAAAAACAATAAAAAAAAAAAATACAAAAATTAGGGGTATTTTATTTGAACTAAGCAAAATTATCTGCCAATAGAACAAGAAAACTTTCCAAAAACAAGTCAAATTAGCTAACCTCAATGAACCCAAAATATCTTAAAATAAGTATATTCTCACTAATAACAAGTGCACTTTTCTTGGTAGAAAAATGTGATGAATATTTAACGGACCACAATGGAAACAAGCCTTTTGGCTTTTTGTGCCATCCATTACATGGATTCAATTCTTTAAGATGTCAATAAACTTCTCAATCAATCAATCAATCATTATTATATCACGGTGTAGTGACATTTTTTAACCAAGTTTTATCTATTTTTAAATAAACATCCGATACAAGGAATTAGGGTTGTACAGAATACTGGTACTCGTATAGTATCGCGGTACTAATGAGTCAAAAACGGTACTATACTGCACTGCAAAAAGTCAGTGTTCAAAAACAAGGGAAAAAAAGTACAAAAATTAGGGGTAATTTATTTGAACTAAGCAAAATAATCTGCCAATAGAACAAGAAAATTTGGCTTGTCCAGACTTTCCAAAACAAGTAAAATTAGCTAACCTCAATGAACCCCAAAATATCTTAAAATTAGTATATTCTCACTAATAACAAGTGCACTTTTCTTGGAAGAAAAATGTGATGAATATTTAACGGACCAGAATGGAAACAAGCCTTTTGGCTTTTTGTGCCATCCATTACATGGATTTAATTCTTTAAGATGTCAATAAACTTCTCATTCAATCAATCAATCATTATTATATCACGGTGTAGTGAAATTTTTTAACCAAGTTTTATCTATTTTTAAATAAACACCCGATACAAGGAATTAGGGTTGTACAGAATACTGGTACTAGTATAGTATCGCGGTACTAATGAGTCAAAAACGGTACTATACTGCACTGCAAAAAGTCAGTGTTCAAATACAAGAAAAAAAATTACTAAAATTAGGGGTATTTTATTTGAACTAAGCAAAATTATCTGCCAATAGAACAAGACAACTTTCCAAAAACAAGTCAAATTAGCTAACCTCAATGAACCCAAAATATCTTAAAATAAGTATATTCTCACTAATAACAAGTGCACTTTTCTTGGTAGAAAAATGTGATGAATATTTAACGGACCACAATGGAAACAAGCCTTTTGGCTTTTTGTGCCATCCATTACATGGATTCAATTCTTTAAGATGTCAATAAACTTCTCAATCAATCAATCAATCATTATTATATCACGGTGTAGTGACATTTTTTAACCAAGTTTGATCAATTTTTAAATAAACATCCGATACAAGGAATTAGGGTTGTACAGAATACTGGTACTAGTATAGTATCGCGGTACTAATGAGTCAAAAACGGTACTATACTGCACTGCAAAAAGTCAGTGTTCAAAAACAAAGAAAAAAAATACACAAATTAGGGGTATTTTATTTGAACTAAGCAAAATAGAACAAGAAAACTTTCCAAAAAAAAGTCAAATTAGCTAACCTCAATGAACCCAAAATACCTTAAAATAAGTATATTCTCACTAATAACAAGTGCACTTTTCTTGGTAGAAAAATGTGATGAATATTTAACGGACCACAATGGAAACAAGCCTTTTGGCTTTTTGTGCCATCCATTACATGGATTCAATTCTTTAAGATGTCAATAAACTTCTCAATCAATCAATCAATCAATCAATCAATCAATCAATCAATCATTATTATATCACGGTGTAGTGACATTTTTTAACCAAGTTTTATCTATTTTTAAACACTCAATACAAAGAATTAGGGTTGTACAGAATACTGGTACTCGTATAGTATCGCGGTACTAATGAGTCAAAAACGGTACTATACTGCACTGCAAAAAGTCAGTGTTCAAAAACAAGGAAAAAAAAGTACAAAAATTAGGGGTAATTTATTTGAACTAAGCAAAATTATCTGCCAATAGAACAAGAAAACTTTCCAAAAACAAGTCAAATTAGCTAACCTCAATGAACCCCAAAATATCTTAAAATAAGTATTCTCACTAATAACACGTGCACTTTTCTTGGTAGAAAAATGTGATGAATATTTAACGGACCACAATGGAAACAAGCCTTTTGGCTTTTTGTGCCATCCATTACATGGATTCAATTCTTTAAGATGTCAATAAACTTCTCAATCAATCAATCATTATTATATCACGGTGTAGTGACATTTTTTAACCAAGTTTTATCTATTTTCAAATAAACATCCGATACAAGGAATTAGGGTTGTACAGAATACTGGTACTAGTATAGTATCGCGGTACTAATGAGTCAAAAACGGTACTATAATGCACTGCAAAAAGTCAGTGTTCAAAAACAAAGAAAAAAAATACACAAATTAGGGGTATTTTATTTGAACTAAGCAAAATTATCTGCCAATAGAACAAGAAAATTTGGCTTGTCAAGACTTTCCAAAACAAGTAAAATTAGCTAACCTCAATGAAGCCAAAAAATACCTTAAAATAAGTATATTCTCACTAATAACAAGTGCACTTTTCTTGGTAGAAAAATGTGATGAATATTTAACGGACCACAATGGAAACAAGCCTTTTGGCTTTTTGTGCCATCCATTACATGGATTCAATTCTTTAAGATGTCAATAAACTTCTCAATCAATCAATCATTATTATATCACAGTGTAGTGACATTTTTTAACCAAGTTTTATCTATTTTTAAATAAACATCCGATACAAGGAATTAGGGTTGTACAGAATACTGGTACTAGTATAGATTCGCGGTACTAATGAGTCAAAAACGGTACTATACTGCACTGCAAAAAGTCAGTGTTCAAAAACAAGGGGAAAAAAAATACAAAAATTAGGGGTATTTTATTTGAACTAAGCAAATTTATCTGCCAATAGAACAAAAAAACTTTCCAAAAACAAGTCAAATTTGCTAGTCTCAATGAACCCAAAATATCTTAAAATAAGTATATTCTCACTAATAACAAGTGTACTTTTCTTGGTAGAAAAATGTGATGAATATTTAACGGACCACAATGGAAACAAGCCTTTTGGCTTTTTGTGCCATCCATTACATGGATTCAATTCTTTAAGATGTCAATAAACTTCTCAATCAATCAATCAATCATTATTATATCACGGTGTAGTGACATTTTTTAACCAAGTTTGATCTATTTTTAAATAAACATCCGATACAAGGAATTAGGGTTGTACAGAATACTGGTACTAGTATAGTATCGCGGTACTAATGAGTCAAAAACGGTACTATACTGCACTACAAAAAGTCAGTGTTCAAAAACAAAGGGAAAAAAGTACAAAAATTAGGGGTATTTTGTTTGAACTAAGCAAAATTATCTGCCAATAGAACAAGAAAACTTTCCAAAAACAAGTAAAATTAGCTAACCTCAATGACCCCAAAATATCTTAAAATAAGTATATTCTCACTAATAACAAGTGCACTTTTCTTGGTAGAAAAATGTGATGAATATTTAATGGACCACAATGGAAACAAGCCTTTTGGCTTTTTGTGCCATCCATTACATGGATTCAATTCTTTAAGATGTCAATAAACTTCTCGATCAATCAATCAATCATTATTATATCACGGTGTAGTGAAATTTTTTAACCAAGTTTTATCTATTTTCAAATAAACATCCGATACAAGGAATTAGGGTTGTACAGAATACTGGTACTAGTATAGCATCGCGGTACTAATGAGTCAAAAACGGTACTATACTGCACTGCAAAAAGTCAGTGTTCAAAAGCAAGTAAAAAAAAGTAAAAAAATTAGGGGTATTTTATTTGAACTAAGCAAAATTATCTGCCAATAGAACAAGAAAATTTGGCTTGTCCAGACTTTCCAAAACAAGTCAAATTAGCTAACCTCAATGAAGCCAAAAAATACCTTAAAATTAGTATATTCTCACTAATAACAAGTGCACTTTTCTTGGTAGAAAAATGTGATGAATATTTAACGGACCACAATGGAAACAAGCCTTTTGGCTTTTTGTGCCATCCATTACATGGATTCAATTCTTTAAGATGTAAAATAAACTTCTCAATCAATCAATCAATCAATCATTATTATATCACGGTGTAGTGACATTTTTTAACCAAGTTTTATCTATTTTTAAATAAACATCCGATACAAGGAATTAGGGTTGTACAGAATACTGGTACTAGTATAGTATCGCGGTACTAATGAGTCAAAAACGGTACTATACTGCACTGCAAAAAGTCAGTGTTCAAAAACAAGAAAAAAAATTACTAAAATTAGGGGTATTTTATTTGAACTAAGCAAAATTATCTGCCAATAGAACAAGAAAACTTTCCAAAAACAAGTCAAATTAGCTAACCTCAATGAACCCAAAATATCTTAAAATTAGTATATTCTCACTAATAACAAGTGCACTTTTCTTGGTAGAAAAATGTGATGAATATTTAACGGACCACAATGGAAACAAGCCTTTTGGCTTTTTGTGCCATCCATTACATGGATTCAATTCTTTAAGATGTCAATAAACTTCTCAATCAATCAATCAATCATTATTATATCACGGTGTAGTGACATTTTTTTAACCAAGTTTTATCTATTTTTAAATAAACACCCGATACAAGGAATTAGGGTTGTACAGAATACTGGTACTAGTATAGTATCGCGGTACTAATGAGTCAAAAACGGTACTATACTGCACTGCAAAAAGTCAGTGTTCAAAAACAAGGAAAAAAAATACAAAAATTAGGGGTATTTTATTTAAACTAAGCAAAATTATCTGCCAATAGAACAAGAAAATTTGGCTTGTGAAGACTTTCCAAAACAAGTAAAATTAGCTAACCTCAATGAAGCCAAAAAAATACCTTCAAATTAGTATATTCTCACTAATAACAAGTGCACTTTTCTTGGTAGAAAAATGTGATGAATATTTAACGGACCACAATGGAAACAAGCCTTTTGCCTTTTTGTGCCATCCATTACATGGATTCAATTCTTTAAGATGTCAATAAACTTCTCAATCAATCAATCAATCATTATTATATCACAGTGTAGTGACATTTTTTAACAAAGTTTTATCTATTTTTAAATAAACATCCGATACAAGGAATTAGGGTTGTACAGAATACTGGTACTCGTATAGTATCGCGATACTAATGAGTCAAAAACGGTACTATACTGCACTGCAAAAAGTCAGTGTTCAAAAGCAAGGGAAAAAAAGTAAAAAAATTAGGGGTATTTTATTTGAACTAAGCAAAATTATCTGCCAATAGAACAAGAAAATTGGGCTTGTCCAGACTTTCCAAAAACAAGTAAAATTAGCTAACCTCAATGAAGCCAAAAAATACCTTCAAATAAGTATATTCTCACTAATAACAAGTGCACTTTTCTTGGTAGAAAAAAAAGAGACCTTTTTGCTCAATATGTTGAAAAATATTCTTAAATGAAGTAAATGCTAGTGCCATTATCTTGACATAATGATATGCGCTCGGTATTACATTTCTTGAAACCAGCAAACTTATACTAATAACTCATTTATTGTTCTTAATGGAAAGGCAACAAGGCAACGGCTTGTTACTCTCGGGGTCTACGAGCCGTCTAAAATGCATCTTTCCATCGATAGCATGACATCATCACGCCAAGTGGCGTGCTCTTTCAGTCAATTAGTGCACATATATACAGTCCGGCCCCCGGCCAAAATGTTTTTAATTGTAATTTTGAATAATTTATCTGAATGTGCATGAACCTTATCTGTTCAAAATTGTTAGAAATGTTAAATGTTTAAATATCAACTGTCAGTTTACTGTACTGTGCCAACTGTACTACTATATGAGTACACATTTTCTATTGTTTCATTGAAAATAAAACAGCAAAGTCCATTTGGCTGTCATCTGTTTTAATTGAGACACAATTGTGTCAAAATCATGATTTTTTTTTTTTCATGCTTGAAATAAGAAATTATTACTTTAAAAAAAGTAGTTTTATACTTGTGAGTGTTGATGACACAGCTTTGCAACAGTTGATATTCTAGTTTCAAGCATGTTTTACTCAATATAGGTCATCAAATCTCAGCAACAAGCTGTAATATCTTACTGAGATCATTTAGGACCGATACCCTTAAAACAAGTTGTGGAGGTCTTGCTCCTCCGGGTTCTCTGGACCACCAATGACGGACATGACAGCCGTGTTCATCTTTGCGAACAATGATTTATTTTGCTATAAGTTGAGCTTTTTAGTTCAAGTTTCTCTCGCTCGTTCTCCACCATCAACAACCTCCTCTCCTTCCCGACTGCTGCCTTTAACAGAGCGACAGGTGATCAGACAAACACTCACAGCTGTGTCATCTCCGCACCTGTCACTAATCTCGAAGCCGATCCTGACACACCCCGCTTCGCTGCAGGTCCGCAGGCCACGCCCCCCCCCCACACAAGTAAAACACTAACATAAAATCTGCTTAGTGAGAAGAATTATCTTATCAGACAGAAAATAAGAAAATATCACCCTTATTTGAGATATTTCATCTTACTTAGATTTCAGTTTTTGCAGTGTGCTGACACTTCTGTCCGCAGTGAAAAAAACGCTTGAAGGACGACGACGGGCAAAAAAAAAAAAACACTTTAAAAGGTACAAATAGGGCACCTGAGCGGTTTTACGAGCGTCTTTCAGCGTTAGCATAATGGCTTTGTGAATTTACAGTATGTTTTTACAGCCTGTGTGGATGTAATCAGCCCATTAAATGACTGCTATCTGTGCTCATTGTTTTGATGTAGTGGAGGCCCCACTGTGGCCCCTTAAAAACCAGGGAATTGTCTTTTTTTTTTTTTTTTTACTTCGCGTTTACAGGACTTTTATTTTTATTTAGTATTCTCGGGTCCTGATGCTGTGGCCTTGTGCTTTTACGAGGCTTATGTCATGTCACGATGAACGGAATTAGCAAACAACAGCACGGCTGGGCACCTGGGAGGTCTCATAATACTGACAAATGGGGGACATTTTGACACATTTTGTACATTAAAAGATTCAAAGTACAAAACCAGTGGTTTTGGCACGTTGTGTAAATGGTAGATAAAAACAGAATACAATTGAATAGACTGCAAAGACAAGATATTTCATGTTCACACTGAGAAACTTTTTTGTTGTTGTTGCAAATAATCATGAACTTAGAATTGAATGGCAGCAAAACATTGCAAAAAAGTTGTCACGGGGGCATTTTTACCACTGTGTTACATGGCCTTTCCTTTTAACAACACTCAGTAAACGTTTGGGAACCAAATTTTGAAGCTTTTCCGGTGGTTTTGGGTTTTTCAGAGCTGGTTTCCCTGCCAATAATTTTCCTTAGTTCAAGTAAAATACCCCTCATTTTTGTATTTTTGTATTTGTCCCTTTGGGACAGAGGACCCTATTGTATTTCGTGTGTTTTATTATTATTATTCCGCCGCCTCTTTGAGCTGTAATTTGACCCCCGTAACATGCTTCAAAACTCACCATATTTGACACACACATCAGTACTGGCGAAAATGGCCATCTAATTAAAAAAAAAAAAAAAAAAAAAAAAAAACTCAAAATTGCGCTCTAGCGCCCCCTAGGAAAAAACACAGACAAAACTGCTTGTAACTTCCGGTAGGATTGCCGTAGAGACATGAAAAAAAAACCTCTATGTAGGTCTGACTTAGACCTAGATTTCATACACTGACATCTTTCAGCAAAAATCTACAGGAAGTTTGCAATTCCCCCTTCTAAACAGCATTTTAGTAAAAACAGTCACTTTTGCCTCTTTGAGCTGTAATTTGACCCTCTTAACATGCTTCAAAACTCACCATATTTGACACACACATCAGGACTGGCAAAAATGGCCATCTAATAATAAATACAAAAATAAAAAAAAACTCAAAATTGCGCTCTAGCGCCCCCTAGGAAAAAACACAGACAAAACTGCTTGTAACTACCAGTAGGAATGTCGTAAAGACATGAAACAAAAACCTCTATGTAGGTCTGACTTAGACCTAGATTTCATACACTGACATCCTTCAGCAAAAATCAACAGGAAGTTGGCAATTCCCCCTTCAAAACAACATTTTAGTAAAAACAGTCACTTTTGCCTCTTTGAGCTGTAATTTGACCCCCTTAACATGCTTCAAAACTCACCAAACTGGACACACACATCAGGACTGGCAGAAATTGCGATCTAATAAAAAAAAACAACCCCAAAACTAAAACCAACCCCAAAACTCCAAATTGCGCTCTAGCGCCCCCGAGGAAGAAAACACAGACACAACTGCTCCTAGGAAGAAAACTCAGACAAAACTGCCTGTATCTTCCAGTAGGAATGTCGTAGAGACATGAAACAAAAACCTACATGTAGGTCTCACTAAGACATACCTTTCATAGATTGACAACCCCCAGCAAAAATCAACAGGAAGTTTGCAATTCCCCCTTCAAAACAAAAGTTTTGTAAAAACCGGTCACCTTTTTTCAAACATTATCTCCTCTGAGCGCGTTTGTCGTGTCGGCTTCAAACTAGCACAAGAGAGAGATTGAACCCTTCTGATTAAAAGTTGACCAAAGAGTTTTAATTACTGTTTCGGTTTGGATTTTATGTGTCGTCAATGTCGGTCCCGTCCATCGCTGCTTGCAGCTTTAATTGTATTTGTCCCTTTGGGACAGAGGACCCTATTGTATTTCGTGTGTTTTATTATTATTATTCCGCCGCCTCTTTGAGCTGTAATTTGACCCCCGTAACATGCTTCAAAACTCACCATATTTGACACACACATCAGGACTGGCAAAAATGGCCATCTAATAATAAATTAAAAAAAAACCAAAACTCAAAATTGCGCTCTAGCGCCCCCTAGGAAAAAACACAGACAAAACTGCTTGTAACTTCCGGTAGGATTGTCGTAGAGACATGAAACAAAAACCTCTATGTAGGTCTGACTTAGACCTAGATTTCATACACTGACATCCTTCAGCAAAAATCTACAGGAAGTTTGCAATTCCCCCTTCAAATCAAAATGTTAGTAAAAACAGTCACTTTTGCCTCTTTGAGCTGTAATTTGACCCCCTTAACATGCTTCAAAACTCACCAAACTGGACACACACATCAGGACTGGCAAAAATTGCGATCTAATAAAAAACCCAACCCCAAAACTCCAAATTGCGCTCTAGCGCCCCCTTGGAAGAAAACACAGACACAACTGCTCCGAGGAAGAAAACTCAGACAAAACTGCCTGTAACTCCAGTAGGAATGTCGGAGAGACATGAAACAAAAACATCTATGTAGGTCTCACTTAGATCTACATTTCATATATTGACAACCCCCAGCAAAAATCAACAGGAAGTTTGCAATTCCCCCTTCAAAACAAAAGTTTTGTAAAAACCGGTCACCTTTCTTCAAACATTATCTCCTCTGAGCGCGTTTGTTGTTTCGGCTTCAAACTAGCACAGGAGAGAGATTGAACCCTTCTGATTAAAAGTTGACCAAAAAGTTTTAATTAGTGCTCCGGTTTGGATTTTATGTGCCGTCAAAGTCGGTCCCGTCCATCGCTGCTTGCAGCTTTAATTTGACTTGTTTGTGAACACTGACCTTTTGCAGTGTGTCCTTTGCCTAACGTGTACCGCGTGGGGTTTCCAAAACACCCCGACGCATACCTGAGAGCGATTACAACACACTAGTGATGGGTCCGGCAACACCGATGCATCGGCGCATGCGTCGAGCTCATAGAGCAAAACC
Source organism: Nerophis lumbriciformis (assembly GCF_033978685.3). Classification (NCBI taxonomy): domain Eukaryota; kingdom Metazoa; phylum Chordata; class Actinopteri; order Syngnathiformes; family Syngnathidae; genus Nerophis; species Nerophis lumbriciformis. Next base: position 13,896,215 of record NC_084586.2, on the reverse strand, counting down.
CTGTGTCGATGTGCGTACCGCTTTTAGAAAGTCACGTGACCGATCATGAGCTGTTTTGGTCACGTGACCGATACGCGAACTGTGTCGCACTGACGCCTCCTCTGTGCCCTGTGAGCGGGTCTTTTCTACAGCCGGAGAAATAATAACTAAGAGAAATCGTCTAAAATGTAATACGTCGGAAAAACTTTTTTTTTTTTTTTTTTTTTAATAGAAATGTGTAAAAAAATAAAATTAAAACAATTCCCAGTCCACAATCGTCCACAACACGTTCTTTTAGATTTCCATGTTATGATACATGTTCACATTATTTATTGACTGTATCTAAAAAAGATAAAAATATATTTTTTATTTAAATGAAGATATGAAATAATCCTAAATGAAATACAATGACTTGGTTTATATTATTGTATATACTAGGGCAGGGGTCACCAACGCGGGGCCCGCGGTCACCAGGTAGCCCGTAAGGACCAGATCAGTCGCCCGCTCGCCTGTTCTAAAAATAGCTCAAAGAGCAGCACTTACCAGTGAGCTGCCTCTATTTTTTAAATTTTATTTATTTACTAGCAAGCTGGTCTCGCTTTGCTCGACATTTTTAATTCTAAAAGAGACAAAACTCAAATAGAATTTGAAAATCCAAGAAAATATTTTAAAGACTTGGTCTTCACTTGGAATAAGCGGTAGAAAATGGATGGATGGATGGGTCTTCACTTGTTTAAATAAATTCATTTATTTTTTACTTTGCTTCTTATTACTTTTAGAAATACAATTTTAGAGAAAATATACAACCTTAAAAATGATTTTAGGATTTTTAAACAAATATACCTTTTTACCTTTTAAATTTCTTCCTCTTCTTTCCTGACAATTTAAATCAATGTTCAAGTAAATTTATTTATTTTTTATTGTAAAGAATAATACATATTTTAGCTTCTGGTTTTTCGACGAAGAATATTTGTGAAATATTTCTTCAAACTTACTATGATTAAAATTCAAAAAAATTATTCTGGCAAATCTAGAAAATCTGTAGAATTTAAATCTTATTTCAAAGTATTTTGAATTTCTTTTAAAATTGTTGTTCTGGAAAATCTAGAAGAAATACTGATTTGTCTTTGTTAGAAATATAGCTTGGTCCAATTTGTTAAATATTCTAACAAAGTGCAGATTGGATTTTAACCAATTTAAAACATGTCATCAAAATTCTCAAATTTATCTTAATCAGGAAAAATTACTAATGATGTTCCATAAATTCTTTTTTTAATTTTTTCAAAAAGATTCAAATTAGCTAGTTTTTCTCTTCTTTTTGTCGGTTGAATTTTGAATTTTAAAAAGTCGAAATTGAAGATAAACTATGTTTCAAAATTTTTATTTTTTTCGTGTTTTCTCCTCTTTTAAACCGTTCAATTAAGTGTTTTTTTCATCATTTATTCTCTACAAAAAACCTTCCGTAAAAGGGAAAAAAAATGTACGACGGAATGACAGACAGAGATACCCATTTTTTTTTTAATATATAAATGTATTTATTTAGCTATTCTTGTTTAAATCACACTTACGTGTAACTTACAAATGACAATATATTTATTTATTTAAGTGTGTATCAAACTGGTAGCCCTTCGCATTAATCAGTACCCAAGAAGTAGTTTTTGGTTTCAAAAAGGTTGGTGACCCCTGTACTAGAGCATAAAATCAGTGTCAGTTGAGTCGGTCCATAGGTTGCCTGTAGGGATTTTTAATGTCCAGCAGATGTCAGTATTTAGTGACACAGTATCGACACAGTATCAATACAGTTTTGCAATGTGTCGAAACGCTTCATGACGCCTCATCAACCCATCAATACAACACACCCGACCTCCCGCAACAAACGTGTCCGCGGCTCGACGTTCTCACGTTTGCCGACAATTTGAAAAGAGCGTCATGGCCCGATCGGCGAATGATTCACGGCGTCCGCACGCGCACGAGCTGTCAAAGGTGACTCGGCGACAGCACGAGCTAATTTTTCCCTGGGAGCGTCGTCACGTGCGACCGACACCCCCCTCCCCCCCGGGCTTGTGTCTCGTTTTATTCCCCCTCCCTCCCTCTCTTGTTGACATTTCATCTTTTAGTCGGAGATTAAGAGAGGTTGTGGTTTTAGGAAAGAGCAGATTAAACGATAGCAGAGGATGAGGAAAGGAGCGGATAAGGAACGCATGACCTTTACCACGCACGTTTCTTTGCTCCTCGATCAGACCTCCCACTACCGACTCCTCACATGGAAATAGGGGAGCTCTTTAGCGCCGCCCTAGTGGCTCCCTGGAGCTTTTTAAAAAATGTATGAAAATTAGAGATGTCCGATAATGGCTTTTTTGCCGATATCTGATATTCCGATATTGTCCAACTCTTAATTACCGATTCCGATACCAACCGATACCGATATATACAGTCGTGGAATTAACACATTATTATGCCTAATTTTGTTATGATGCCCCGCTGGATGCATTAAACAATGTAACAAGGTTTTCCAAAATAAATCAACTCAAGTTATGGAAAAAAAAAATGCCAACATGGCACTGCCATATTTATTATTGAAGTCACAAAGTGCATTATTTTTTTTAACATGCCTCAAAACAGCAGCTTCGAATTTGGGACATGCTCTCCCTGAGAGAGCATGAGGAGGTTGAGGTGGGCGGGGTTTGGGGGGGGGGGTAGCGGGAGGTGTATATTGTAGCGTCCCGGAAGAGTTAGTGCTGCAAGGGGTTGAAGGCTTTTAAAGTAATTTTGATAGGAGGCTAATATAGCTAATACAGACACTTACATCATGTGTTGCCTTGATTATAACACTTATATAAGGCTTTTAAAGTCATTTTGATAGTAGGTTATTATAGCTAACATAGACACTTACATCATGTGTTGCCTTCATTATAACACTTATATAAGGCTTTTAAAGTCATTTTGATAGTAGGTTATTTTAGCTAATATAGACACTTACATCATGTGTTGCCTTCATTATAACACTTATATAAGGCATTTAAAGTCATTTTGATAGTAGGCTAATATAGCTAATACAGACACTTACATCATGTGTTGCCTTGATTATAACACTTATATAAGGCTTTTAAAGTCATTTTGATAGTAGGTTATTATAGCTAACATAGACACTTACATCATGTGTTGCCTTCATTATAACACTTATATAAGGCTTTTAAAGTCATTTTGATAGTAGGTTATTTTAGCTAATATAGACACTTACATCATGTGTTGCCTTCATTATAACACTTATATAAGGCTTTTAAAGTAATTTTGATAGTAGGTTATTATAGCTAATTGTCACGGCTTGGTCTTGGGTGTGTGCTTTTCCGGGATGCAACGGAAAGTTGGCACGGGCGAGACGGGAATGAAGGTACATGATTTATTTATTAACTATAAATACAAAAAAAAGGATCAAACAAAAAGCGCGCACAGTGGCGGAGAATAAACTATGAACAATTAAACAAAACTTGCAAACTATGGCTTGAATAAAGAAAACTTACTTGGCATGGACAAAAAAGGAGCAGCGTGAACGATGGACATGAAAAAATGGACAGAGCATAAATGTGGTGAGGTCGTCAGAAAGACAAACTGAAAAACACTGAACTTAAATACTACAGACATGATTAACGAAAACAGGTGCGTGACTCAAGACGTGAAACAGGTGCGTGACGTGACAGGTGAAAACTAATGGGTTGCTATGGTGACAATCAAGAGTGCAAAATGAGTCCAAACGTGGAACAGGTGAAACTAATGGGGTAATCATGGAAACAAGACAAGGGAGTGAAAAGACAGAAACTAAAGAGTCCTATAACTAAACAAAACATGATTACACAGACATGACACTAATATAGACACTTACATCATGTGTTGCCTTCATTATAACACTTATATAAGGCTTTTAAAGTCATTTTGATAGTAGGTTATTGTAGCTAATATAGACACTTACATCATGTGTTGCCATCATTATAACACTTATATAAGGCTTTTAAAGTCATTTTGATAGTAGGTTATTATAGCTAATATAGACACTTACATCATGTGTTGCCATCATTATAACACTTATATAAGGCTTTTAAAGTCATTTTGATAGTAGGCTAATATAGCTAATATAGACACTTACATCATGTGTTGCCTTCATTATAACACTTATATAAGGCTTTTAAAGTCATTTTGATAGTAGGTTATTATAGCTAATATAGACACTTACATCATGTGTTGCCATCATTATAACACTTATATAAGGCTTTTAAAGTCATTTTGATAGTAGGCTAATATAGCTAATATAGGCACTTACATCATGTGTTGCCTTCATTATAACACTTATATAAGGCTTTTAAAGTCATTTTGATAGTAGGTTATTTTAGCTAATATAGACACTTACATCATGTGTTGCCTTCATTATAACACTTATATAAGGCTTTTAAAGTCATTTTGATAGTAGGCTAATATAGCTAATACAGACACTTACATCATGTGTTGCCTTGATTATAACACTTATATAAGGCTTTTAAAGTCATTTTGATAGTAGGTTATTATAGCTAACATAGACACTTACATCATGTGTTGCCTTCATTATAACACTTATATAAGGCTTTTAAAGTAATTTTGATAGTAGGTTATTTTAGCTAATATAGACACTTACATCATGTGTTGCCTTCATTATAACACTTATATAAGGCTTTTAAAGTCATTTTGATAGTAGGTTATTATAGGTAATTGTCACGGCTTGGTCTTGGGTGTGTGCTTTTCCGGGATGCAACGGAAAGTTGGCACGGGCGAGACGGGAATGAAGGTACATGATTTATTTATTAACTATAAATACAAAAAAAAGGATCAAACAAAAAGCGCGCACAGTGGCGGAGAATAAACTATGAACAATTAAACAAAACTTGCAAACTATGGCTTGAATAAAGAAAACTTACTTGGCATGGACAAAAAAGGAGCAGCGTGAACGATGGACATGAAAAAATGGACAGAGCATAAATGTGGTGAGGTCGTCAGAAAGACAAACTGAAAAACACTGAACTTAAATACTACAGACATGATTAACGAAAACAGGTGCGTGACTCAAGACGTGAAACAGGTGCGTGACGTGACAGGTGAAAACTAATGGGTTGCTATGGTGACAATCAAGAGTGCAAAATGAGTCCAAACGTGGAACAGGTGAAACTAATGGGGTAATCATGGAAACAAGACAAGGGAGTGAAAAGACAGAAACTAAAGAGTCCTATAACTAAACAAAACATGATTACACAGACATGACACTAATATAGACACTTACATCATGTGTTGCCTTCATTATAACACTTATATAAGGCTTTTAAAGTCATTTTGATAGTAGGTTATTATAGCTAATATAGACACTTACATCATGTGTTGCCATCATTATAACACTTATATAAGGCTTTTAAAGTCATTTTGATAGTAGGTTATTATAGCTAATATAGACACTTACATCATGTGTTGCCATCATTATAACACTTATATAAGGCTTTTAAAGTCATTTTGATAGTAGGCTAATATAGCAAATATAGACACTTACATCATGTGTTGCCTTCATTATAACACTTATATAAGGCTTTTAAAGTCATTTTGATAGTAGGCTAATATAGCCAATACAGACACTTACATCATGTGTTGCCTTCATTCTAAGGCTTTACGTTTTTTGCAGCTCCAGACAGATTTTTTTGTTGTTGTATTTTTGGTCCAGTACGGCTCTTGTTAACATTTTGGGTTGCCGACCCCTGCTTTACGGTACGTGACCTTGACGAATGCACAGAGAAGAAGAATCTGCACGTGTAGGATAGAAGAGGATGGAAGAGAGAAGGGAGGATGAAACCCTCTCCATTGTCAACAAAGGGGGGCTATTTGAAGTTACACATAACCCACTTACAGGGGAACAAACTGTGAGGTCACGCGATCTTTCCGCAAGTTGTCTCGCTGCAGTCAGACACATCTTAGAACTGTCTGCAAGACTTTTGTGTTTACAATAAATGAATAATCAATTATTGAATGTTTACTAATCAATTTTGCAATCACCCATGTCCAAATTGCAGTGCATTTAAACCTCGATTATTTCCGCCACCTCTAGGTTTGAAGGTGTCACATTAGTGTTGGTCTTGACACCAGAATGCAGAGGCGGCAGGCAAAGTGCAGGTGAAATGTATTTACTAACAAGATATAGTAGGGGTATTGTTCAGTTTCTTCACAATAAGAAGGGGTAATATAATCTTAGAAGGAGAAATATAATCTGAGAGAAAAATGTAGTTCAAAACATTTGTGCGCACGTACAACACTTAAGACCTTCAGTATATCGGTATGTGGAATTAAATGATGGAATGGATTAAGCAAAGATGATGATCCACTTCAAGAAACTCTTCAAACTTAAAGTGTTTACAAAGTACAAAGAAGAAGAACCACGATGAACATTCTGAATTTATTTTTATCATACGGCCCTACACGTGGCACGTGATCTGCGTTGTGCAAAAAAATAAGTGCTGTCTTTGATTTTGAGGGTAACGTGTTTAGCGGCTTCAGCGGTCGCGGAGGCAAAAACTCGGACATGGGAGGAGTTCGGCGAGGCCATGGAAAACGACTTCCGGGCGGCTTCGAAGCGATTCTGGACCACCATCCGCCGCCTCAGGAAGGGTAAGCAGTGCACTGTCAACACCATGTATGGTGCGGATGGAGTCTGCTGGCCTCGACTGCGGATGTTGTGGATCGGTGGAGGGAATACTTCGAAGACCTCCTCAATCCCACCGACACATCTTCCTATGAGGAAGCAGGGCCTGGGGAGTCTGTGGTGGGCTCTTCTATTTCTGGGGCTGATGTTACTGAGGTAGTTAAAAAGCTCCTCGGTGGCAAGGCCCCGGGGGTGGATGAGATCCGCCCGGAGTTCCTTAAGGCTCTGGATGCTGTGGGGCTGTCTTGGTTGACAAGACTCTGCAGCATCGCGTGGACATCGGGGGCGGTACCTCTGGATTGGCAGACCGGGGTGGTGGTTCCTCTCTTTAAGAAGGGGAACCGGAGGGTGTGTTCCAACTACCGTGGGATCACACTCCTCAGCCTTCCCGGTAAGGTCTATTCAGGTGTACTGGAGAGGAGGCTACGCCGGATAGTCGAACCTCGGATTCAGGAGGAACAGTGTGGTTTTCGTCCTGGTCGTGGAACTGTGGACCAGCTCTATACTCTCGGCAGGGTCCTTGAGGGTGCATGGGAGTTTGCCCAACCAGTCTACATGTGCTTTGTGGACTTGGAGAAGGCATTTGACCGTGTCCCTCGGGAGGTCCTTTGGGGAGTGCTCAGAGAGTATGGGGTATCGGACTGTCTGATTGTGGCTGTCCGCTCCCTGTATGATCCGTGTCAGAGCTTGGTCTGCATTGCCGGCAGTAAGTCGGACACGTTTCCAGTGAGGGTTGGACTCCGCCAAGGCTGCCCTTTGTCACCCATTCTGTTCATAACTTTCATGGACAGAATTTCTAGGCGCAGTCAAGGCGTTGAGGGGATCCGGTTTGGTGGCTGCAGGATTAGGTCTCTGCTTTTTGCAGATGATGTGGTCCTGATGGCTTCATCTGGCCAGGATCTTCAGCTCTCACTGGATCGGTTCGCAGCCGAGTGTGAAGCGACTGGGATGAGAATCAGCACCTCCAAGTCCGAGTCCATGGTTCTCGCCCGGAAAAGGGTGGAGTGCCATCTCCGGTTTGGGGAGGAGACCCTGCCCCAAGTGGAGGAGTTCAAGTACCTAGGAGTCTTGTTCACGAGTGAGGGAAAAGTGGATCGTGAGATCGACAGGCGGATCGGTGCGGCATCTTCAGTAATGCGAACGCTGTATCGATCCGTTGTGGTGAAGAAGGAGCTGAGCCGGAAGGCAAAGCTCTCAATTTACCGGTCGATCTACGTTCCCATCCTTACCTATGGTCATGAGCTTTGGGTTATGACCGAAAGGACAAGATCACGGGTACAGGCGGCCGAAATGAGTTTCCTCCGCCGGGTGGCGGGGCTCTCCCTTAGAGATAGGGTGAGAAGCTCTGCCATCCGGGAGGAGCTCAAAGTAAAGCCGCTGCTCCTCCACATCGAGAGGAGCCAGATGAGGTGGTTCGGGCATCTGGTCAGGATGCCACCCGAACGCCTCCCTCGGGAGGTGTTTAGGGCACGTCCAACCGGTAGGAGGCCACGAGGAAGACCCAGGACACGTTGGGAAGACTATGTCTCCCGGCTGGCCTGGGAATGCCTCGGGATCCCCCGGGAGGAGCTGGACGAAGTGGCTGGGGAGAGGAAAGTCTGGGCTTCCCTGCTTAGGCTGCTGCCCCCGCGACCCGACTTCGGATAAGTGGATGGATGGATGGATGGATGGATGGTGTTTAGCGTCATCCTCCAGTGATAATGGTACTTAAGATACTAAGAAATGCAATTAATTTTTACGTAATGGAGGTGATTATTATTAAGTTTGTGGAGCGGCTCCACACATGATTAGCTGCGAGCCTCTCATCAGCTGGGGGACCATAAATAACATAAATATCAGGGCATCGACGAAAAATAGGCCGATACTGATTATCCTATTATGCTATTACTCTGAAACCCCCCCTTTGTAGTTAGCCGCACATTATCCATCCATTTTCCATCGTTTGTCATTATTTTTATTTTAAAACGCGTCGAGTAGGTGGGGGATTTCGCCGTGTTTGCATCAGTACTCGTGGTGGAAATTGTCACACTTTGGAGGAAACAGATGCGTTTGCTCCCAGCCGCGCCTTCGCCGGCTCCCATCGATCCGCCGGTAATCATCGGCCGTCACCCTGACGGATGCCAGATGGTTCCAATGCGAGCTGCCGCAAAGTTAAAACTTGTTGCAACTGGCGCTGCCGAGGACGTGACGAGTACAAGACGATGAAAATGTTAGTGATAATTAATGCGCTAAAGCGCGTTGTGGTGCCCGTTTGCATTAAATTAAACACAATCAACATAGAAATATGCTAACTTGCACCTGCAGGCCAAAATGGCGCCAGTACGGTAGGCTATTCGACTACATTTGGTTTTGGGGCTGTCATGTCTGTGTGATCATGTTTTTGTTTTGGTCATGTTCGTTTTGGGTTTTGGACTTTTTGTGCACTTTTGTTTTGTCACCATAGCAATCATTAGTTTTCACCTGTCACGTCACGCACCTGTTTCACGTTTTGAGTCACGCACCTGCTTTCACTAATCATGTCCATAGTATTTAAGTTCATTCTTTTCAGTTTGTCGTTCTGACGACCTCCACATTTATGCTCTGTCCATTCTTTCCATGTCCATTCTTCATGCAACTATTTTTGTCCAAGCCAAGTAAGTTTTTGTTCCATGTTTATAGTCTTTTTGGTTTCATAGTTTGTTCTCCGCCATTGTGCGTGCTTTTCGTTTGTACTTTTTTGCTATAGTCTTTTGGTTTCATAGTTTATTCTCCGCCACTGCGCGCGCTTTTCGTTTTTTTTTATATATTAAATAAATCATGTACCTTCATTCCCGTCTCGCCCGTGCCAACTTTCCGTTGCATCCCGGAAAAGCAAACACCCAAGACCTAGTCATGACAGGGGCCACATTTCCAGAACGCTAAGGCCAGACTGCTCCCTTCACTCTCCATCCATCCATCTTCTTCCGCTTATCCAAGGTCGGGAAAAATCTCCCGGGGCAACCATTCTCCCGAATTTCTCCCGATTTCCACCCGGACAACAACATTGGGGGCGTGCCTTAAAGGCACTGCCTTTAGCGTCCGCTACAACCTGTCGTCACGTCCGCTTTTTCTCCATATAAACAGCGTGCCGGCCCAGTCATATAATATATGCGGCTTTTAAACACACATTAGTGAATGCAAGGCATACTTGATCAACAGCCATACAGGTCACACTGAGGGTGGCCGTATAAACAACTTTAACACTGTTACAAATATGCGCCACACTGTGAACCCACACCAAAAAAGAATGACAAACACATTTTGGGAGAACACCCGCACCGTAACACAACATAAACACAACACAACAAATACCCAGAACCCTTGCAGCACTAACTCTTCCGGGACGCTACAATATAATACAATAATATAATACAAGTCTCTCAAGAGAGTGGTGAGGACGGCGGAAAAGATCATCAGGACTCCTCTTCCTCCTATCCAGGAGATCGCAAAAAGCCGCTGCCTGACCAAGATTCAAAAAATCTGCAAAGACTCCTCCCACCCCCACTAACGACTGTTTTCACTGCTGGACTCTAGAAAGACGTTCCGCAGCCTCCGAAGCAGAACCTCCAGGTTCTGTAACAGCTTCTTCCCTCAGGCCGTAAGATTCTTGAACGCATCATAATAATCCCCTCAACTTCCCCCCAAAATGGATTATCTCGCTGGAATAAAAAAGACAATATAACATCCATCCATAAACGTGGATGCATATGAAAAAGTGCAATATATTTATCTGTACAGTAACCTATTTATTTATTTATTTATTTATATATGCACATTATTGCTTTTTTATCCTGCACTACCATGAGCTAATGCAACAAAATTTTGTTCTTATCTGTACTGCAAAGTTCAAATTTGAATGACAATAAAAAGAAAGTCTAAGTCTAAGTCTAAGTCTATACACCCACGCTACCACCAACCCCCCCCCCCCCCATCTCCCGAATTCGGAGGACTCAAGGCAAGTATGTGCACTGAATTTGCATTAAATCAGGTTGTTTTACAAACCCCGTTTCCATATGAGTTGGGAAATTGTGTTAGATGTAAATATAAACGGAATACAATGATTTGCAAATCATTTTCAACCCATATTCAGTTGAATATGCTACAAAGACAACATATTTGATGTTCAAACTGATAAACATTTTTTTTTTTTTTGCAAATAATCATTAACTTTAGAATTTGATGCCAGCAACACGTGACAAAGAAGTTGGGAAAGGTGGCAATAAATGCTGATAAAGTTGAGGAATGCTCATCAAACACTTATTTGGAACATCCCACAGGTGAACAGGCAAATTGGGAACAGGTGGGTGCCATGATTGGGTATAAAAGTAGATCCCATGAAATGCTCAGTCATTCACAAACAAGGATGGGGCGAGGGTCACCACTTTGTCAACAAATGCGTGAGCAAATTGTTGAACAGTTTAAGAAAAACCTTTCTCAACCAGCTATTGCAAGGAATTTAGGGATTTCACCATCTACGCTCCGTAATATCATCAAAGGGTTCAGAGAATCTGGAGAAATCACTGCACGTAAGCAGCTAAGCCCGTGACCTTCGATCCCTCAGGCTGTACTGCATTAACAAGCGACATCAGTGTGTAAAGGATATCACCACATGGGCTCAGGAACACTTCAAAAACCCACTGTCAGTAACTGCAATTGGTCGCTACATCTGTAAGTGCAAGTTAAAACTCTCCTATGCAAGGCGAAAACCGTTTATCGACAACACCCAGAAACGCCGTCGGCTTCGCTGGGCCTGAGCTCATCTAAGATGGACTGATACAAAGTGGAAAAGTGTTCTGTGGTCTGACGAGTCCACATTTCAAATTGTTTTTGGAAACTGTGGACGTCGTGTCCTCCGGACCAAAGAGGAAAAGAACCATCCGGATTGTTATAGGAGCAAAGTTGAAAAGCCAGCATGTGTGATGGTATGGGGGTGTATTAGTGCCCAAGACATGGGTAACTTACACATCTGTGAAGGCGCCATTAATGCTGAAAGGTATATACAGGTTTTGGAGCAAGCAACGTTACCATGGGCGCCCCTGCTTATTTCAGCAAGACAATGCCAAGCCACGTGTTACATCAACGTGGCTTCATAGTAAAAGAGTGCGGGTACTAGACTGGCCTGCCTGTAGTCCAGACCTGTCTCCCATTGAAAATGTGTGGCGCATTATGAAGCCTAAAATAGCACAACGGAGACCCCCGGACTGTTGAACAACTTAAGCTGTACATCAAGCAAGAATGGGAAAGAATTCCACCTGAGAAGCTTCAAAAATGTGTCTCCTCAGTTCCCAAACGTTTACTGAGTGTTGTTAAAAGGAAAGGCCATGTAACACAGTGGTGAACATGCCCTTTCACAACTACTTTGGCACGTGTTGCAGCCATGAAATTCTAAGTTAATTATTATTTGCAAAAAAAAAAAAAAGTTTATGAGTTTGAACATCAAATATCTTGTCTTTGTAGTGCATTCAACTGAATATGGGTTGAAAAGGATTCGCAAATCATTGTATTCCGTTTATATTTACATCTAACACAATTTCCCAACTCATATGGAAACGGGGTTTGTAGCGAATAAGATCGAGCATGTTGCATTCAATGTTTCTTCCCATTCATTTCCCATCAATTCCCATGGAAATTTTCCAACTTTGAATATTCCCGGAATTTTGCAACCCCAATCACATCCTTGCAAAGTTTGGCCAGCCCTGCGATGAAGCGACACGTTGGAGCGCCTTATTCCACTGCTTTCTGCACGGTCAGAGAATTTGATGAACGTGGCGCTTTTACTCAGTGTGGCTTCCAGGAGGTCTGCGGCATCAATACACATCATCATCATCATCATCATCATCACTGGCCCCATGTGTCTCCACATGTGTGTTTCGAAGCAGCATGTGTGTGCGCGCTAATATCACATGCTTCGGCTTTTCCTCCCGCGTGCCTGCTTGCTTGGCCTATTTCCATGGTAACTAGCCGACCACACACACACACACACACACACACACACACACACACACACACACACACACGCATACTGGTTATCATTTGGAATGGGGACCAAGTTTTGGATCATGACTTGTGAGGACCACCCTTTCTACAGGTTGTGGAGGCATAAAAAATGGTGTAAAATGTCCACTGCCCAGTTAGCTCATACATGTCTTTAAATCTCTGGATTGATAAAGTAATGTGCTGATCATTCTTACTGGGGACCCTGGGGAAAAAGAGTTAATATGGTTCATGGGGACCAAATTTCAATAATTTTGCATAATTCACACAAATTTGTACGTAACTACTGAGGACCATTTAAAAAATAAAAAGTTCAAATTTGTCATGTCTGTGTATTCACGTTTTGTCTTAGTCATGTTTTGTTTAGTTATTGGACTCTTTAGTTTCTGGCTTTTCACTCCCTTGTCTTGTTTCCATGATTACCCATTAGTTTCACATGTTCCACGTTTGGACTCATTGTGCACTCTTGTTTATCACCATAGCAAACCATTAGTTTTCACCTGTCACGTCACGCACCTGTTTTCGTTAATCATGTCTGTAGTATTTAAGTTCAGTGTTTTCAGTTTGTCTTTCTGGTGACATCTCCACATTTATGCTTCTGCACATTTCTGACTCTTTTTTCATGTCCATCGTTCACGCTGCTCCTTTTTGTCCATGCCAAGTAAGTTTTGTTTATTATTGCCACAGTTAGTGTTTTTTGTTGTTCATAGTTTTTGCCTTTGTGCAAGTGTTTGGTTTCATAGTGTGTTCTCCGCCATTGTGCGCGCCTTTTGTTTACTTCCTTGTTTTGTATTTATAGTGTTTAAATAAAAATGTACCTGCATTCCCATCTCGCCCGAGCCAACTTTCCGTTGCCTTCGAGAAAAACTAAACCCCAGGACCAAGTCATGACAAAATTAAATTTAACATGATCATCAGAATACAGGACTACAGCTGTCCTCTTATAGGTGTCGTGATCCGTGGTCCGGATCATGTTTTGTGTTGGTTTTGGACTCCTTTAGTTCCTGTTTGTGCACCCCTGGGTTTGTTTGGTTACCATGGCTACTTGTCAGTGACGTGCAGTCACTAGAGGCAGGTGAGGCAGGGCCTCACCTGCCATCATGGAAAGAAAAAAAATGTAAAAAGAAAAAAATGTAATTAAATTGTTATATGTATGCAGTGATTATACTATAAAGTTATTTTCCTTTTAACTTCACCAGTTTTAGATTATTTTTATTCAAAATCGCTGAATTTTCACATTTGCCGTTCAAATACTGAGAAGAGACGGTGCGGTGAACAGCAGCCAGTTGAGGCACGTCACTCAGTGCCTCAACATGGACGGACTCGGCTAACTGCTGGCCTGCTGTGCAGTGAGACCGTATTGCTAAATGAATTATATTATACATTTCCATAGTTTAGTTAGCTGAGGTATATAATGTACAGTGTATTTTGTCAACAACTGTATGTGTGTAACGTATTTCTTGTGCTGAGCGATCATAAAACGGCTGCAAAAGACCCACTGGCTGAGGCTCCAGTAGCCCCGCCTCCTGCACCCCCGCCGTAGAATTGTTATATCAACTAAAGCCCACACTTAAACTTTCCACGTGCAAGATTGAATCTATTTAAAAAAGTTATTTCATAAGAAGCCAAAAAGTGCAAAAACAATAATGTTGGTGTTGGAGGAGTTGTGAATGACTGCAGGGCCACAACATTAGGTACACCTGCAGACTGCAGGTGTATCTAATTCACAACTCCTCCAACACGAACATTATTGTTTTTGCACTTTTTGGCTTCTTATTAAATAACTTTTGTAACCTATTTCATGGGCTTTCCTCTTTGTGATGTTAAGTTCCTGTTATGCGCTGTTATACAGTATGCCTTGAGCTCTTATTTTGAAGGCGCTAAGAGCGGAAGTGATGTCAGGTTTTTGAAAGAAGATAAATAAAGTGGTCCTCGTGTAAACTGGAGCCTCCGTGTTTGTTATTTTGTAGTTTCATACAGTATAGGCGACATTTATAAACCCTCGGTTACACTTTTTTAAATAGATTCAATCTTGCACGTGGAAAGTTTAAGTGAGGGCTTTAGTTGCGGCGCATGGACTTAATTTCTAAGTAATGGTAAGACCATAATAACGTTTTTTTTTATTAAATGTGCTTTTTAGTGTGCTTTTTTTTGTATGTGTAAAGTTAAAGTTAAGTTAAAGTACCAATGATTGTCACACACACACTAGGTGTAATGAAATTTGTCGTCTGCATTTGACCCATCCCCTTGATCACCCCCTGGGAGGTGAGGGGAGCAGTGGGCAGCAGCGGCGCCGCGCCTGGGAATCATTTTTGGTGATTTAACCCCCAATTCCAAGCCTTGATGCTGAGTGCCAAGCAGGGAAGAATGCTGGTATGAGCTTTTAAACATAACCCGTTAACTGCTGCCAATCAAATGGTGAATAAGATACTCTTTAGGGTTCATATGTTTGTAAATCTGACTGTGATGAAGTCAGTGCCTCACCAGCCATCAACCTCACCGCACGTCACTGCTACTTGTTATTTTCACCTGCCTCTGGTGTTCGGGACGCTCACCTGTTTCTCATCAGGGGCATTGTTTGAGCCTGCCTTTGCCGGTTCACTCGTCCTGGCTTTTTTATTCGCTTCATACTCTTGTCAAGTAAGTTTGGCTCGTCTCCTAGCCTATGCTAAGTTAGCTTCGAGTGCGATTGGCACGTGTTTTCTTTCTGTTCTTGGTGGTGCTTTGGTTTTTGTCAAGATTAAATCATGTTCCTACCCGCAAGTCCTGTCCGGAGTGTTCCGTTTGCGTCCCGGGGGAACGAACCCCGCAGTAGGTTGCGACCCTCACGTGACAATAGGAAGTTTCACCTCTTAAATGTTAAAGCAAATCCTGCAAATCTGTGACATTACTGAAAACTGCTATTTAGCAGTAATGAAGTTGTCTGCAACTCCAACTACCATATATAGAAGGATGGAACATTCTGAATGTGTATCATACTTTAAGGTGATAATGTTTTATAATCATGCTGTATGAAAATGTCATCCTAAGGAACACTAAACCAGATTTTGTTTTTGGAAAACTATATTAGTTTTAACTAAGGATTAGGAATGATGTTCGAAACCGGTTCTCCCGGTTGTTCGATAAGAAAAGAATCGATTCCATGGACTCGAATCCCTTTTTGAGAACCGGTTCCCGTTATCGAGGCCACTATAGTAAAGAAAAAGGGTTGGTTCTTTATTCGAATCCCTGGGAACGAATCCCTTCCCACAGGAAATGCACTGTGGGACGGCAATGTTATGCCCATTTGATTGTAGACTCTTACTGACATCTTGTGGCGATATGAAAATACAACGTGTCATTAGTTTGGTCACTTCCGGTTTGGCGACGTCTGTTCAGTTCATGAGACAATTGAGAAGTAGACAAGTTGTGTTAGCTCTTACAAGCCTTGGAAAAGATAAGTCTGTAAGTAAACTGTTTAACTTGTTTATGTAACTCAATATTAAGGTGGAAAGTGGTTAAATTTGATACTAAGATGTTTATTGAAAAACGATTTTTCAATGGATGTTTTGAGGACTTAAAATGGCTGCCAGTCGTGTATTTCCACCATCGAAATAGTTTCAACACTCAGAAGTATTTGTTTGATGATAGTACTGTACACTTGTGTGAAGCTAATATTTACATATTGTGTATTACATTTCAGTATGTTAATTGAATCACATAGCTTATACATTTGTCATTGTGTGTATTTCAGTTAAAAAAATAAATAAATAACAGTCCAGTGCAAGACAAAAGTAAAGATAGGAAAAGACAAAGCAAGATCAACAACAATAAAGAGCCTAAATGGATTAATCTGCTTTGGAACTTTATTAGACGTCTTGGATTGTTTGTTAGCTGTCTGCCTGTGTGTGTAGTTAGTATGTTCCAATAGCAGCAGAAGTGCACTTTTTGGAGAGCTGTATTATTTTCAGTTTTGTGCCCAAGGGACTGATTTTATATAACACTATATTATTATTTATACACCTATAGTGATCACAGAGACAGGTTGTTTTTGTGTTACTGTATATATTTGTTTTTCTGAAAAATCCCACTTAATATACTTTGGGTAACAACAGTCAATATTTTTTTTATTTTTTTTGTTAGGGGGGTAACAGTCAATATTTATTTATTTATTTTATTTCATTTTTTTCTAATAAAATAAAAGTGAGCTTTTGTTAAACCAAATATTGTGTTTTTTTTCCATTTACAACAACCTATCTGGATTCGATAAGAGAATCGATAAGGAATCGGTTCTATAATGGGCTCGTACTCGATAATTTCTTATCAAACATCATCCCTACTAAGGATGGATACCATACAGAATCACAGTACTATTAATGCCAGGATAACCAGTAAACATGTTTTATGGGCCAAAGCTTAAAAATCACTTAGGCATCTTCAGAATGGATCTGACTATAATTTAAAAAGGTTTCCCTTTAGGGGACCTGCTTTTTTGTCCCCATACCGTCAGAGGTCCCCTAAAGGTGACTGTGTAAACGGAGCGATGTCCCCATTAAGTAAGCATTGCCAGAACACACACACACACACACACACACACACACACACACACACACACACACACACACACACACACACTTACACTGATACACAGACCGCATACAACAGCACTTGCCAGAGTGATCTTGCTGGGTTTGTTGGAGACTGAGGGGTGCAGTCAGAAAGAGAATGTGTGATCACACTCTCCACACCCACTCAGCGGGACACACACACACACACACACACACACACACACACACACACACACACACACACACACACGAACAGTCACTGTATGCTGAAACAGAAGCTCGAAATACTGTTCGGGAGAGGCGAAAAATGTCAAACAGAGTTGCCAAATCCCTCCATAAACCCAAGCTGGGTTTGTGTATTTATGCGCGGAATGTTCTGACGGATACCGTTAAGAATGGATGGATAGATTAGCTTTGGCCACCGCGCCGACAAGCCGCGACGCCCGCGGGCCCGCCCGCCACCCGCCCTCTGGCGCCGCTTCCGCAGAGAAAGGTGGTGCCGTCAAAGCAACCTGGCAACGAGACAGGGAGGCGGGACTTTGCCAAAAAGGCACTGCGGCTCCATTAGCTCGCTCTCCTGTGGCGTTATGCAATGTTGTGTACGTACGCCCACGTGCGCGGTATTGTCACTAAGTAGTGATTATGAAATGATTTCGGCGTGCCGGTGCCGTGTCACGCCGACCTGGCAGGGGAAGTAAACAGGTTCATCCGATCAAACACCTCCAGTCCATCCATCGTTTAACACAACACACTGTATAGTTCAACAACTATCATCATCAGGGCCGGCTTGTGGCATAGGCCGTATAGGCAAATGCTAAGGGCGCCGTCCATCAGGGGGCGCCACGCCAGTGCCACAAATGTTATTTCTAAATACAAAAAATAATCCCATGGTTAATTAAAATGCAAAGTAAAGCCTATTTAATAGAAATATTATTTGTTACAACATTACACCTCCCCCCCCTCCTCCCCCCGCACGGTGCGCCCCCTCCCTTCCCGTATCATGACTCTTTTTGGACGTCACCACATCAAAAAATCAACACAAGATGCCAAAACTGTCAGGTGCCCAGGGAAGAAAAAAGAGAAAAGAAGAGGAGGAGAAACGAGAAAAGACAGAGGTAGCAGGTAGGTAACGTTAGCCTACATGAAATTATTTGTCTGTTACAGCTGTGATAGTAACCTGGCTTTTTAGCATTAAGCTAATGTTACATGATTCGGCAATTGCTAATCAATAAATAGCTAGTTCTGTTTTAACGTCGGGTTAATATTGTGGAGGGGGCTAAATTGTTTTGGAAAATAATAATGTAACGTTAGGTAATTACAGTACTCCCACCTTACATTCCTCAGGGACATTTCTTTCTTTCTTTAGTTTATTTGGAACATGAACACACTTACATCATAATACATCACACAATTTCATATCATTTCATTTGACATCATGCCCGAAAAGGAGTAGGAAGAAGCAAAGCTTATTTAATCTTACCCCTTTCCCACTTCAAAGCGTTTACAAATATATAGAATCATTTACTGACCTTTTTATATAATAAAATAACATCTATGAATTAGTATACAACAGTTTTGTAATATGTAATTAATTAATTAATTCAGTCATTATTAACATACTGAGATGAAGAATATCTTATTTTCAATAAGGTTGAAAGTATTTCTCATAATTCTTCTTCTTTGTACTCTGTAAGCACTATTATTTTGAACAACCTCTTAAACTGGATCATATCAGTACAATTTTTAACTTCTTTACTTAATCCATTCCATAATTTAATTCCACATACTGATATGCTAAAAGTTCTAAGTGTTGTACGTGCATATAAATGTTTGTATTAGATCTTTTAAGCAGGTGTTTTTTGTTTACATTGTTATTGCCTTCTGGTTAGCTAATGTTTGCCCTGCAGGTAATAGTCACTTTTCCACCCCTTTATATATTAAGTATAGTTGTAAGTAAAAAAAAAAAAGGTCAAAGACAAAGCTATTCGGGTTCTTGTGAGTATATACACTTCACTGCCGATGTGGGGGGGCGCCACCTAAAATCTTGCCTAGGGCGCCAGATTGGTTAGGGCCGGGCCTGATCATCATCTATAGTAGGGTTGTACGGTATACCGGTACTAGTATAGTATCACGGTACTAATATACAGTCGTGGTCAAAAGTTGACATACACTTGTAAAGAACATAATGTCATGGCTGTCTTGAGTTTCCAATCATTTCTACAACTCTTATTTTTTTGTGATAGAGTGATTGGAGCACATACTTGTTGTTCACAAAAAACATTCATGAAGTTTGCTTCTTTTATGAATGTATTATGGGTCTACTGAAAATGTGACCAACTGGGTCAAAAGTATACATACAGCAATGTTAATATATGCTTACATGTCCCTTGGCAAGTTTCACTGCAATAAGGCACTTTTGGTAGCCATCCACAAGCTTCTGCTTGAATTTTTTGACCACTCCTCTTGACAAAATTGGTGCAGTTCAGCTAAATGTGTTGGTTTTCTGACATGGACTTGTTTCTTCAGCATTGTTCACACGTTTAAGTCAGGACTTTGGTTGCCCCTCCCGAAAATCTCCCGGGGCAACCATTCTCCCGAATTTCTCCCGATTTCCACCCGGACAACAATATTGGGGGCGTGCCTTAAAGGCACTGCCTTTAGCGTCTTCTCTAACCTGAAAAGGAGACTATTATATATGTATCCGTTATCCATAGGTTTATCTATAACCCATAAAGCAGGCAGGAACGGAGCTATTTCTCAGCGTGTGTTTATTCCAGCCGGCACGTTAATACACTGACACACAACGTCCGGATTCCCATCATGCATTGCTTCAAAACTACGGCAAGTAGTAATGTCCAAAAACGTAACAGAGACGAAGCAGAAGAACGAAGAAGAGACGTGGCGACGACGAGTAAGAGGAAGAAGTACGCTTGCAAGTTCCAAAATGATTGGAAAAAAATAATTTCAGTTCATCCAGGACAGCTCGAAGGGGAAGGATTATGCTGCCTGCAAATTTTGTAGATCAGACTTGTCCATTGAACACGGTGGCCAAATGGATATACTCATTCATGAATGGATTATGCCCCAAGTGGAGGAGTTCAAGTACCTCGGAGTCTTGTTCACGAGTGAGGGAAGAGTGGATCGTGAGATCGACAGGCGGATCGGTGCGGCGTCTTCAGTAATGCGGACGCTGTATCGGTCCGTTGTGGTGAAGAAGGAGCTGAGCCGGAAGGCAAAGCTCTCAATTTACCGGTCGATCTACGTTCCCATCCTCACCTAGGGTCATGAGCTTTGGGTTATGACCGAAAGGACAAGATCACAGGTACAAGCGGCCGAAATGAGTTTCCTCCGCCGGGTAGCGGGGCTCTCCCTTAGAGATAGGGTGAGAAGCTCTGCCATCCGGGAGGAGCTCAAAGTAAAGCCGCTGCTCCTCCACATCGAGAGGAGCCAGATGAGGTGGTTCGGGCATCTGGTCAGGATGCCACCCGAACGCCTCCCTAGGGAGGTGTTTAGGGCACGTCCGACCGGTAGGAGGCCGCGGGGAAGAGCCAGGACACGTTGGGAAGACTATGTCTCCCGGCTGGCCTGGGAACGCCTCAGGGTCCCCCGGGAGGAGCTGGATGAAGTGGCTGGGGAGAGGGAAGTCTGGGCTTCCCTGCTTAGGCTGCTGCCCCCGCGACCCGACCTCGGATAAGCGGAAGAAGATGGATGGATGGATGGATGGATGAATGGATTATTTATATATATATATAACAAATACTTGAAAATATATAACGCACACACACACACACACACACACACGCATCAGAGACAGAATTGAATTTGGACTCAATATTGAGGAGAGTCGTCTGTACACTGTACCCTTGCACAGAATCTGAGCACGCTCTGCCAAAAGATTGCACGCCTCCTTCTTTTATTTTGGACCCTCCCCGACCACCTGGCCACCGTTGTTTCCAAAGGACAAAAGTCGCAAAAAGTTCGCAGAAAAGGTCGTAAAAAATTCACAGAAAAGGTCAGTTCAAAAAGAGTTCGTAAATTAGTTCAAAAAGAGGTCGTCTGGAAATTGGGCAGATCCTGTCATCTCAGCTTTGAAGTCTTTGGGTTAGAGCAATATCTTTCTGTTGATTACCATACATGAAAGAACACAGGAACACCTTCATCTTGCTTTCCCCCTACACAGTGGAGTTTTACAAGCCTGACAAAAGACAGCTTTTGTCTTCTTGCCTGGTACTCATTTCAACACAAAGTTTTTTGTGATAACTTTCAAACAATTATTCTAACACAAGGTTGGCAAGTATGCGTATTGTTTCTCACACATATCATGGCGCCCCCGCCCCACTACATACCTGCCAACTTTTGAAATCAGAAAAACCTAGTAACCAGGGTCCAGGGGCCGCAGGCCCCGGTAGGTCCAGGACAAAGTCCTGGTGGGGGGGTTCAGCTTCGCCCCCCCGACGCAAAATGATTATTAGCATTCAGACAGGTTAAAATTTTGCTAAAACCATCACTTTTCTATCAGTCACAGTGACTTTTCAAAACAAAAATATTACAGCAAAAATCATATGGGTTGATTGACATGTTTATTCTGTAAGCTAACTTCAATAGTTTGAAATTATTTTGACAGTTAATGCCAGTTATCCTGTCAACCTTTCACAAGACTTCAATTTGTTAATTGAAAGTATAAACAGTATAAACACTTTTTACAGTAAACAAATGGTAAAACAGTACTAAACAATTCAATAAAAAAAAAAATTGGTGTCATTATTAACTTTCTGTCCAAGCTTGTATAATCTACTGCCTTGTTCAATTGTAAAAAATATTCTGTGCCTAAAATTCACATTTCTATCACAATTATCATACTGTAAACATGGTAAGCTAACTTCATTAAAATTAATAGTCCTGTCAATAGCATGGAATTACAATTCAAATGTAGTTTTTTTGCAAGCCTTTCAAAAGAATTCAAAATATGAAAAATTAATGAAAATTAATTTAAGCCATCAGACACTTGAAAAGTGGCACATCACATCTCTAATGTAATCATTTAAACTTTTCAACAGAAATAGCACTGCAAAAATATTAAGGACATACTTCTGTATTTTGGCAGTTATGCTGTCAACATTTAACAAGATTTCTTCAACTTGGACTTGAAAGCATAAATAGTATAAACACTTTTAACAGTATAACAGTACTAAACAATTCCAATAGATAACATTGGTGTCATTACCTTTTTGTGGCTAAAATCCAAAGTTTTCCACTTGTATCGCTAGCAACGGCATTAGACTTGTGTTTTTTTGTCCCAACGTGGTCTTTTACATCGCTAATTCCTCCGTGTCCGATCGAAAAATCTTTTCTGCACAAGGTGCAATTCGCGTAGTTTTCACCCTTTTTGGAATATTCTTCACGGAATGACTGTAGTTTTCTTTTCGGTTTAAGACTCGTTTGCGATTTTTCTCCGGCTGATTCCATGATCGTTCGCTCGTTTGGAAACAATGGGCAACAGGTGCCTCGTGCTTGGCAGCGGTGCTATAAATAGTCTCGCGCATGGCATTCGGAATGGCTCGACAGGAAGTTACGGGAAGCAGTGTCGATTGTCATTGTTGTTACGCGATTTCGTGAATAAAACTTTAAAAAAAAAAATGTTTTTAATTAATGAAAAACCATATTTTTTATCACTGCAACCGTAACCCGGAATAGGTTGATGAAAACCGTACTAATTACGGGAAAAACCGGAGTAGTTGGCAGGTATGCCACTGTTTGAGAAGCAATGTGACCTATATTGACAATACTGTCCCATGATTTTGGAAGATGAAAAGGTAAATACTTTCCCAGGTGCAAAGGAGAAGTGACTGTCGGTGTTTACTCCGAAAAGCGTAGACGGCGTTTGACCTTTGTGCCCTGACAGCTCGGTCTTTGTGTGTCTCAGGTCCAGCGGGGAGGGCGTGAAAGGACATGGGAGCGTCTGGCCGGCCCCAGCAACGCTCATCTGACAGGATCGGCCAAAGGACAACTTGCCAAAGGAGCAGCCGCAGACAAACGCCAACAGCGGCTCTGGCAGCGAGCACACGGATTCGGAGGGAGTAAAACCACAACTGGACAGGGGCCAAACTTGCATGGGGGCCAAATCCCCGTCCAAGACTCAGCGCGTCTCCTCCATCTAGCGCCTCCATCCCCTCCCGTCTCCCATTCGCCCTCTTTCACTCTCATGGGAGTGACATAGACGCCGGCGCTCTGTCCGCCCCAGGTAGGGATGTCGTGGAAAAGGAACTACTTTGCGTCCGGCGGCGGAGCGGTCGGCGGGGTGCAGGGGCTGGCGACCCCGAGAACCATGAACTCCATCGCGCCCAGCAAGGGCCTGAGCAACGAGCCGGGACAGAACAGCTGCTTCCTGAACAGCGCTCTGCAGGTCAGTGACGCACGCCCAACATACGATGGTTGCCTTTATTCACATATTGAAACTGCTTGTTGGAAGACTTTCTACAAGAATGTAAAGGAACTTTTGTGCATTTGTGAGGTACAACTGCGTGGCTTCATAGTAAAAGAGTTTGAGGTACTAGACTGGCCTGCCTTTAGTCCAGACCTGTCTCCCAAATAAATGTGTGGCGCATTATGAAGCCTAAAATACCACAACGGAGACCCTCGGACTGTTGAACAACTTAAGCTGTACATCAAGCAAGAATGGGAAAGAATTCCACCTGAAAAGCTTAAAAAATGTGTCTCCTCAGTTCCCAAAAGTTTACTGAGTGTTGTTAAAAGGAAAGGCCATGTAACACAGTGGTAAAAATGCCCCTGTGACAACTTTTTTGCAATGTGTTGCTGCCATTAAATTCGAAGTTAATGATTATTTGTAGGGCTGCAACAACTAATAGATTAAATCGATTAAAATCGATTATAAAAATAGTGGGCGATTAATTTAGTCATCAATTCGTTGGATCTATGCTATGCGCATGCGCAGAGGCAATTCTTTTATTTTTTATTTATTTCTTTTTTATTATTTTTAATAAACCTTTATTTAAAACTGCAACATGTACAAACAGCTGAGAAACAATAATCAAAATAAGTATGGTGCCAGTATGCTTTTTTTCCCCAATAAAATACTGAAAAGGATAGAAATGTAGTTTGTCTCTTTTATCCGATTATTAATCGATTAATCAAAGTAATAATCGACAGATTAATCGATTACCAAATTAATCCTCAGTTGCAGCCCTAAGTATTTGCAAAAAAAAAAAAAAAAAAAGTTTCTCAGTTTGAACATTAATTATCTTATCTTTGCAGTCTATTCAATTGAATATAAGTTGAAAAGGATTTGCAAATCATTGTATTCTGTTTTTATTTACCATTTACACAACATGACAACTTCACTGGTTTTGGGTTTTGTATATAAAATAAAGGTGCAATAATAAATTAAATAAAAAAAAAATAAAAATTTTTATATATACATCTATATATATATATATATATAGATGTATATATATATATATAGATGTATATATAAATTTATTTATGTATATATATATATATATATATATATATATATATATATATATATATAGATGTATATATACATTTATTTTTTTATTTTTTATTTAATTTATTATTGTACCTTTATTTTATATACAAAAATCATTTTTTAAAGTGGATAATTTTAGTACATTGTTTGATTTCTTTGCTTAATCTAGGGTTGTGCAAACTTTTTGACTTGAGTGCTGCATTAGGCAAAAAAAAAAATTGGCCGACTGCATGTAAAGTAACAAAATAAAAAAATAAATTTATATATACATATATACACACACATATATATATATATATATATATATATATATATATATATATATATATATATATATATATATACATATAGATGTATATATCAATTTATTTTTTATTTTGTTACTTATATATATATATATATATATATATAATATATATATATATATATATATATATATATATATATATATATATATATATATATATATGCGGCCCACTGCTCCCCTCCCCTCCCAGGGGGTGATCAAGGGTGATGGGTCAAATGCAGAGAATAATTTTGCCACACCTAGTGTGTGTGTGACAATCAGTGGTACTTTAACTTTTTAATAGTAGTTACCATCCTGACAGTGCCCCGTGTGGACATTCCTTTTAACGCCAAGTTAAAGGACCCTCACACACACACATTTTAACTGATAATTAAACGTGACAGCGAGATAAGCTCCATATTAATGAGTGTTTGCATGTTCCACTTTGGTTTTGGCAATGTTTGAGAGGGAGGGTGTTTGTGTTTGCTGAGATGCTTAGTCTGCATCAGTGCTGCTGCTGCATCTCCCTGCTTTTACGCACGCACACACACACACACACACACACACACACACACACACACACACACACACACACACACACACCTCGAGACTTCCAGCTGGCATACACACACCACCGAGTCTTCAGATGAGGAGATGGAGGACACACTAAGCCTTGGATGGGGGCAGAAGCTTAGTGCCTGAAGATGGAGAGGGCACAGATGATGGAAGATAGAAGAAAGATCGGGATGAAGAAGATCTAAAAAAAAAAGAAGAAAAAAAAAAGTGCATGCAGGCAAAGATTAAAAGTTAAAAAGGTGACAGGAGGTGAAGGAAATTGTTTGTTAGTAAAGTAAACGCCCTCGTACACTCGAGAAAATGTTGCGTACGTGTGCACACATCTGTGGATTATGCAGAATAAATATGCAAATATAATCAATGGAGATTAACGAGCAAAACTTCACACAGTAAATTAGTGAGCCTGATGTTGCCATGACGACACTGCAGCTTTGTCCAGTACTGGGGACTTTTCTTTGTCCTCAGGCGAGATTTTACTGTAATCTAAAAAAAAAAAGAAAAGAAAAAGAAAACGGCATCTTCGTGATTCGGTGTTGTTTGCTCGCTCGTTATCGTGATTTTTTTTTTTTTTTTTGTGGTCGCAAATTGTGCGGAAAATAGTCCCCGCCGCGGTAAAAGCCTCGCTTCCTGTCGGAACAAATGACCCTCACTCAAGTGGTTTCCACGGCTCGCTATTTTTGATAACGAGGGGACGCACCTGGGGGGGAAGCATGTTGTGTTTCCATGACGACCGAGTGCCAGCATCGTGCCACGGCACTTTGGAGGATTTGTTTTTTTTTCCGCCGGCGTTTGATTTGTCTTCGCCGTGTTTTTCTTACTTTGTGTAGGTTTTTAAGAGCAGGCTTAAGACCCACCTTTTTGATTTGGCTTTTACCTGATATTAATTATTTTATTGAAGTCATTTGTATATTACTTTGTATCCTATTAGTTATGCAAGATTTTATTTATTTATTATTTATTTACTGTGTATTCATTTTATTTATTTATTTTTTAAATTAATCTTCATATGTCTTACTTGTATTTTGTTCTTTATCTCTACTCACGGTTCTTACTATTTTACAAGTTGTATTATTTTTATTATCCAACGTTCCTTAGATGAGCCATCTGCCTCAGGGGTTATCGGCCGTGCTTGTGGGGGCACTTTTGTGTCAGCGTCCTGGTGGCCATGGTCTGATGACCTCCTGGTGCAGATGGCTCCTGTGATAGTGTTTACTCACATGTCCCCTCTGTACTCAGCCATGCAATCATTTGTTCATATCGCCAGAAATAAGCCATTTCTGCGCAAATGTCACAAAGTATCCCGCTTACATTACGCTAAACAGCACAGAGACAAGCCTCAAAACTTCTGGAACAAAGTAATTTGGAGTGATGAGACCAAAATTGAACTTTTTGGCCACTCGACCATGCAGCCCATTTTTCTTCAAGTGCCTACTTATTGTGCATCTTGAAACAGCCACATCACAATTTTTTAGAGAGTCCTGTATTTCAGCTGAAGTTATTTGTGGATTTTTCTTTGCATCTCGAACAATTTTCCTGGCTGTTGTGGCTGAAATCTTTGCTGGTCTACCTGAATCCCTCATTTTCTACTTCTTAATCAACGTTTGAACACTGCTGATTGGCATTCTCAATTCCTTGGATATCTTTTTATACCCCTTTCCTGTTTATGCAGTTCAATTACCTTTTCTCGCAGATCCTTTGACAATTCTTTTGCCTTCCCCATGACTCAGAATCCAGAAACATCTGTGCAGCACTGGATGAAACATGCAATGGTCTGTCAGAAGCCCAGAAACTCACTGACCTTTTATACACACACATTAATTACAAACAAACAGGTCACAGGTGAGGATTGGAACCTTGATTAGCCATTCAAACCTGTTTGTGTCAACTTTTGTGCATGTTATCAGATCAAAGTCACTGGGGTATGTCAACTTTTGATCAGGGTCATTTGGGTACTTTCTTTTGTCATTTTGATTTAAAAAGAGTAAACACAGTTGTTTGCCAATAAATAGCTTCACACAACCATTAAGCATGAGTGGAAGAAAGGTTTTTGTGTTATCATTCATATTCTCTGAAAAATGGCCAATAAATCATAAATTCTCCCAGGTTATGTAAACTTATGAGCACAACTGTAGTTGCATATGTGTGTATGTTGTGTGTGTGTTTGGTATATGTGTCCATGCATACGTATGTGATAATGGGGGATATTGGTCACCAGGGTATTGTTTTTAACTTTGTAAAGCACTTTGCGTTGCATTTCTTTTATGTATGAAAAGCGCTTTCTAAATAAAGTTTGATTGATTGATTGTTTGATTTTTGTGGCAGGTTTTGTGGCACCTGGACATCTTCCGCAGAAGCTTCCGGCAGCTGACCACGCACAAGTGCATGGAGGACTCCTGCATCTTCTGCGCACTGAAGGTAGAAACATTTCAGCTGCCTGAGGCGCATTAACGTGTTTGTTCTTTGTCATAATGCACCGATGATGATGACGGACAGTCACTGCGGTTATTGATTCTTCTGGTAAAGCCTGTTCTTTAGGACTCTTATTACAGTCTACTAACACAATAAGGTCCATTTGGCACAACATAACTCTAATATGATTACATTCCTGACAAACTGGATACAAAATTGTACAGAAATATTTTCTGTTTAAAAATAATCTACTAAAAAGCCCTGTGGGACACACTTTTAGTGGCTTATTTTCTGATATCATTTTTACCTCATTAAATGACAAACATGCTCATATTTAAGTCACAAATTACAGAAGCATTATCAGAGATCCTTCTAGTGACAGGAGTGCTCTGCAAGTCAAAGATGTTCTATAACACAGGTGTCAAACTCAGCCGTGGCCCACCACTTCATTTTATTTGGCCCTCGAAAGCCTGGAAATAATATGTATCAATGAAGTACTGTTTCGTTTCTTATTAAATGTATTCTTTCTTTTTATTTTGGGAGAAAAATAAAATATGTACCGCATGTAATCGCAAATTATGTTAACTTAAATATTGTCTAATTATGCAAAAATATATTATCAAACATTCAAACCATTTTTTAAATAAAAATAAATGCTAATAATAATGACTTCAAAGCACGTTTTCCATCAAATGAAAATAAAAAGGAAAGTAGCAATAGATTTCATGGAAAAATAGTGAAATTTACTGTGGTTTTTACAGCATTTTTCTCTAAATGAAAAAAACAGTACTTTTTTTTACTGTAATAAACCTTTGTGTCATTTTGGCATTTACAGTAATAAACCAAAAAAATCTACAGTTGTTGATTTGCGGTAAACAAAAACAAAAACAAACAAACTGGCAGCTCAGGTGCCAAAATGTTACTGTAAAATTGCATTTTTTTTTATTCACAGTAAAAAAAACAAATGTCAATTTTACAGTAAAATTCTGGCAACTGAGCTGTCTTTTTTTTTTTTACCATAAAAACAACAGTACTGCTTTTCCATTTACAGTAATATACACTACATTTTGAGGTGAAATGATTGCAACTTACCATATCTTTTTTACATTTTGGTTTTTAAGAAACACAGGTGTTAAACTCAAGGCCCGGGGGCCAGATGTGGCCCGCCACTTCATTTTATTTGGCCCTTGAAAGCCTGGAAATAATATGTATCAATAAAGTACTGTAACTTTTCTTACTAAATGTATTCTTTCTTTTTATTTTGGGAGAAACTAAAAATTTACTCCATGTAATCGCAAATTATGTTGACTTAAATATTGTCTAATTATGAAAAAATATATTATCAAACATTCAAACCATTTTTTAAATAGAAATAAATACTCATAATAATGATTTCAAAGCAAGTTATCCATCAAATGAAAATAAGAGGGAAAGTAACAATAGATTTCATGGTAAAATTGTGAAATTTACTGTGGTTTTTACAGCATTTTTCTCTAAATGAAGAAAACAGAACTTTTTTTTACTGTAATAAACCTTTGTGTCATTTTGGCATTTACAGTAATACACCGAAAAATCTACAGTTGTTGATTTGCGGTAAACAAAAACAAAAACAAACAAACTGGCAGCTCAGGTGCCAAAATGTTACTGTAAAATTGCATTTTTTTAATTCACAGTAAAAAAAACAATGTCAATTTTACAGTAAAATTCTGGCAACTGAGCTGCCTTTTTTTTTTTTTTTACCATAAAAACAGCAGTACTGTTTTTCCATTTACAGTAATATACACTACATTTTGAGGTGAAATTATTGCAACTTACCATATTTTTTTTACATTTTGGTTTTTAAGAAACACAGGTGGGGGCCAGATGTGGCCCGCCACTTCATTTTATTTGGCCTTTGAAAGCCTGGAAATAATATGTATCAATGAAGTACTGTAACTTTTCTTACTAAATGTATTCTTTCTTTTTATTTTGGGAGAAACTAAAAATTTACTCCATGTAATCGCAAATTATGTTAACTTAAATATTGTCTAATTATGAAAAAATATATTATCAAACATTCAAATCATTTTTTAAATAGAAATAAATACTACTAATAATTATTTCAAAGCAAGTTATCCATCAAATGAAAATAAAAGGGAAAGTAGCAATAGATTTCATGGAAAAATAGTGAAATTTACTGTGGTTTTTACAGCATTTTTCTCTAAATGAAAAAAACAGTACTTTTTTTACTGTAATAAACCTTTGTGTCATTTTGGCATTTACAGTAATACACGGAAAAATCTACAGTTGTTGATTTGCGGTAAACAAAAACAAAAACAAACAAACTGGCAGCTAAGGTGCCAAAATGTTACTGTACAATTGCAGTTTTTTTTTATTCACAGTAAAAAAACAAATGTCAATTTTACAGTAAAATTCTGGCAACTGAGCTGTCTTTTTTTTTTTTTTTTACCATAAAAACAGCAGTACTGTTTTTCCATTTACAGTAATATACACTACATTTTGAGGTGAAATTATTGCAACTTACCATATTTTTTTTACATTTTGGTTTTTAAGAAACACAGGTGTTAAACTCAAGGCCCGGGGGCCAGATGTGGCCCACCACTTCATTTTATTTGGCCCTTGAAAGCCTGGAAATAATATGTAAGAATAACGTACTGTAGCTTTTCTTACTAAATGTATTCTTTCTTTTTATTTTGGGAGAAACTAAAAATTTACTCCATGTAATCGCAAATGATGTTGACTTAAATATTGTCTAATTATGAAAAAATATATTATCAAACATTCAAACCATTTCTTAAATAGAAATATATACTCATAATAATGATTTCAAAGCAAGTTATCAATCAAATGAAAATAAAAGGGAAAGTAGCAATAGATTTCATGGCAAAATAGTGAAATTTACTGTGGTTTTTACAGCATTTTTCTCTAAATGAAAAAAAACAGTACTTTTTTTTTACTGTAATAAACCTTTGTGTCATTTTGGCATTTACAGTAATACACCGAAAAATCTACAGTTGTTGATTTGCGGTAAACAAAAACAAAAACAAACAAACTGGCAGCTCAGGTGCCAAAATGTTACTGTAAAATTGCAGTTTTTTTTTATTTACAGTAAAAAAACAAATTTTACAGTAAAATTCTGGCAACTGAGCTGTCTTTTTTTTTCAACCATAAAAATAGCAGTACTGTTTTTCCATTTACAGTAATATACACTACATTTTGAGGTGAAATGATTGCAACTTACCATATTTTTTGTACATTTTAGTGTAAAAAAAATCTACTAATAAAATGCATAGAAAAAATGTGCAATAATAGTATTCACAGTTATGTTTGGCCCTCTGGGGCCAAACATAACTGCGATGTGGCCCTCAGTGAAAACGACTTTGACACCTCTGTTCTATAAGAGAAGAGTGCTTTGTCGTTTCGAAGGACTTGCTGCAAACACACAAGTCAAAGATTTTTTTAGTAATGTTGGAAACATTGTACTGTTTTTAAAGACCCATTGTGAATAGCTAAACAAGAGCGCTTGTCAAAGATCTCCTATATGACAGAGGCTCTCTATTGTTTAAAAGGATCTTCTACAAAAACGCTTATCAAAGATCCTATATGAGACAGAAGCGTTTTGCAGTCGTTTTAAGTGCCAACTGCAAAAACACTTGTCAAAGAGCTTCTATTTAACAGGGGGAGTCTTCTCTTTTTAAGGATTTACCACAAATACACTTATCAAAGGTCCTACAAAATGCTGTTTTTAGGTGTCAACTGCAAAATGCGAGGCAAGGATCATCTATCGATCACGAGCTATCTGCTGTTTTTAAGGACCTACAGGAAAAATTATTGTTAAAGATCCTCTATATGACAGAGGCACTCTGCTGTTTTTGAGGCCCTAATACAAAAACACAAGTCAAAGATCTTCTATATCAGTGGTCCCCAACGGACCGATTGGTACCGGGCCGCACAAGAAATTTAAAAAATATATATATTTTTTATTTATTTATAAAATCAACATAAAAAACACAATATATACATTATATATCAATATAGATCAATACAGTCTGCAGGGATACAGTCTGTAAGCACACATGATCGTATTTCTTTATGAAAAAAAAAGAAGAAAAAAAAGGTGCTCTATATGACGGAGGCCCTATGTTGTTTTTGAGGTCCTAATACAAAAACACATTGTCAATGATATTTTATATGACAAGGAAGCTCTGCTGTTTTTGATGACCTAATACAAAAACACAAGTCAAAGATCTTAACAGGAGAGCTTTTATGTTTTTAAGGACCTACTACAAAATGAATCGTCAAAGATCCTCTATATGATAGAGGCAGTCTGCTGTTTTTGAGGTCCTAATACATAAACACAAGTCAACGATCCTCCATATGATAGGGAAGCTCTACTGTTTTTGAGGATCTAATACAAAAACGTGAGTCAAAGATCCTTTATATTTTTGAGGCCCTAAAACAAAAACACAAATCAAAGGTCCTCCACATAACAGAGGTACTCTGATGTTTTTAAGGCCCTAATCCAAAAACACAAGTCAAAGATCCTCTATATGACAGAGGCACTCTGTTGTTTTTGATGAACTAATCCAAAAACACAAGTCAAAGTTCCTCTATACGACAGAGACACTCTCCTGTTTTTGATGAACTAATACAAAAACACAAGTCAAAGATCCTCTGTATGACAAGAGATCGCTGCTGTTTTTGAGGACCTAATACAGAAATGTTATTCAAAGATTCTCTATTTGACATGGGTGCTCGGCTGTTTTTGATGAACTAATACAGAAATGCTATTCAAAGATTCTCTATTTGACAGGGGTACTCAGCTGTTTTTGAGGACTTAATACAGAAATGCTATTCAAAGATTCTCTATTTGACATGGGTGCTCAGGTGTTTTTGAGGAACTAATACAGAAATGCTATTCAAAGATTCTCTATTTGACATGGGTGCTCGGCTGTTTTTGAGGACTTAATACAGAAATGCTATTGAAAGATTCTCTATTTGACAGGGGTCCTATACTGTTTTTGATGACCTAATACAAAAACACAAGTCAAAGATCCTCTACATGACAAGGGATCTCTGCTGTTTTTGAGGACCTGATACAGAAATGCTATTTAAAGATTCTCTATTTGACATGGGTGCTCGGCTGTTTTTGAGGACCTAATACAGAAATGCTATTCAAAGATTCTATATTTGACAGGGGTACTCTGCTGTTTTTGATGACCTAATACAAAAACACAAGTCAGAGATCCTCTACATGACAGGGGATTGTTGCTGTTTTTGAGGAACTTATACAAAAATGCTATTCAAAGATTTTCCATTTGACATGGGTGCTCAGCTGTTTTTGAGGACCTAATACAGAAATGCTATTCAAAGATTCTATATTTGACAGGGGTACTCTGCTGTTTTTGATGACCTAATACAAAAACACAAGTCAGAGATCCTCTACATGACAGGGGATTGTTGCTGTTTTTGAGGAACTTATACAAAAATGCTATTCAAAGATTTTCCATTTGACATGGGTGCTCGGCTGTTTTTGATTAACTAATACAAAAACACAAGTCAAAGATCATCTACATGACAGGGGATTGTTGCTGTTTTTGAGGACCAGATACAGAAATGCTATTCAAAGATTCTCTATTTGACAGGGGTGCTCTGCTGTTTTTGATGAACTAATACAAAAACACAAGTCAGAGATC
>NC_084586.2:13832500-13860000 GCF_033978685.3 Nerophis lumbriciformis | reverse complement strand
TTACAGTAGTAAGTAGTGAACATGGGTAGTAAGTAGTGAACATAGGTAGTAAGTAGCACACATAACTAGTAAGTTGTAAAGAATCTAGCAAGCAGTAAACCTAGGTAGTAAGTGGTAAATGTAGGTAGTACATAGTACACATGGGTAGTAAGTAGTAAATATATGTAGTAAGTAGCCAATATATAGTAGCAAAGGTAAGTAGTAAACATAGGTAGTAAGTAGTAGACATGGGTAGTAAGTATAGTAAATATAGAGTAAAATTGTGCAGTGCCCAAAGATTCACAGGCCCAGTAAACATGGGTAGTATGTAGTAAATATAGGTAGTAAGTAGTAAATATAAGTAGTAAGTAGTAAATATTGTCAGTAAGTAGTAAATATAGGAAATATGAAGTAAATATAGGTAGTAAAGTAGAACATATCATCAGTAAGTGGTAACTATACATAGTAATTAGTAAATATATATATCGTCAGTAAGTGGTAAATATAGGTAGTAAACAGTAAATATAGGTAGCAAGTCGTAAATATAAGCAGTAAATATTGTCAGTAAGTGGTAAATATAGGTAGTAAGTAGTAAATATAAGTAGTAATTAGTAAATATTGTGAGTAAGTGGTAAATACAGGTAGTAAGTAGTAAATATAAGTAGTAAACATTTTCAGTAAGTGGTAAATACAGGTAGAAAGTAGTAAATATAGGTAGTAAGTAGTAAATATAATTAGCAAGTAGTAAATATTGTGAGTAAGTGGTAAATACAGGTAGTAAGTTGTAAATATAAGTAGTAAACATTTTCAGTAAGTGGTAAATATAGGTAGAAAGTAGGAAATATAGGTAGTAAGTAGCAAATATTGTCAGTAAGTGGTAAATATAGGTAATAAGTAGTAAATATAAGTAGCAGGTAGTAAATATAGTCAGTAAGTGGTAAATATAGGTAGTAAGTAGTAAATATAAGTAGTAGGTAGTAAATATTGTTAGTGAGTGGTAAATATAGGTAGTAAGTAGTAAATATAAGTACTAGGTAGTAAATATTGTCAGTAAGTGGTAAATATAATAAGTATTAAATATAGGTAGTAAGTTGTGAATATAAGTAGTAAGTAGTAATAAGTAGTAAATATACATAGTAAGTAGTAAATATCGTCAGTAAGTGGTAAATAAAAGGTACTAAGTAATAAATATTGTCAGTAAGTGGTAAACATAGGTAGTAAGTAGTAAATATACGTAGTAAGTAGTAAATATTGTTAGTAAGTGGTAACTATACGTAGTAAGTAGTAAATATAAGTAGCAGGTAGTAAATATTGTCAGTCAGTGGTAAATATATGTAGTAAATATAGATAGTATGTAGTACATTTCATCAGTAAGTGGCAGAGGTGTGGACTCGAGTCACATGACTTGGACTCGAGTCAGACTCAAGTCATGAATTTGATGACTTTAGACTCGACTTGACAAAATGTAAAAAGACTTGCAACTCGACTTAGACTTTAACATCAATGACTTGTGACTTCACTTGGACTTGAGCCTTTTGAATTGACATGACTTGCTTGCTACTTTCCCCAAAACCCAAAGATGAAAAAGTTATTCGGGAGCGCTCCGTATTTTTCATTGTGTACTTGTCTATCAGCGTTGCGTGTGTCAGCTGGTGTGGTCTCAGTACAACAGCCAATCAAATTAGATCTACTTTGTTTTCATCACACAGCATTCATCCAATCAAATTGCAGGACAACCAACGAAGAAGACATGTCCAAACCACACGCCAGTGAACAAAAAATGATACCTAAAATAATTTTGTTTGGGTATAAAAATTACGAGGTGGTCAACACAAAACGGTTTGCAGTATGCAACACATGCGGTTCGAAAATTACTGATGGAGAGGCAACAACTTCCAACTTCGTCCGGCATTTGAAGTTGCACAAAGAACGGTAAGTTTTGAATGTAAGATAACGTTTATTGGCTAAGTAACGTGACTTTTATTTGCTGTGTAGTTAAATCAGTGAGGCTGTAAACTCACTGCTAACGTTATAACAAACACGGGAATCTGTTGCAGTTCACTACCTTATTCATACTTTTTGTTCAGTGATTTTTTTTAAGCAGGGTTACGTTAGTCAATATATCACACGTAACGTTAGACGGCGGTCAGCAGCACCGCGTATTTTAGCCACCTAAAAAAAGACAAAAATAGTAAAATAAAGGTCAGTTAAAATGTATACTATATTATGAATATGTGTACCGTTTTAGCTAGCTTTCTGACATACTGTTGGTTGTTTACCTCAGTGGTCCCCAACCACCGGGCCGCGGCCCGGTACTGATCCGTGGATCGATTGGTATCGGGCCGCACAAGAAATAATTTTTTTTTTCTTTCTTTTTTTAATTAAATCAACATAAAAAACACAAGATACACTTACAAGTAGTGCACCAACCCAAAACAACTCTCTCCCCCCTTTTGTTCTGGGCATTGAACATGAAGACTCTTCCTTCACTGTTCCGAGTGGCCATGAGAGTCTTGGCAGTGCCTGCCTCCAGTGCTCCAGTGGAGCGAGTTTTCAGCCATGGTGGCATCATACTACGCCCCCATCGTGCACAAATGACTGACAGACTCTTGGCTAATTTGGTCTTTTGCAAATGCAATGCAGCATAGGGCCCTGACATATAAAAAGTACAACTTTTTTGTTATGTTCACATATATGTCATGTTTTTTCAATGTTAACACTTTTGTACAAATAAGTACATTTGCACTTTATTTTTCAATGTGTTTGTTCTGTAAAGGAATGAGTTAATGTTTAAAATGACTGGTTAATAGTGCTATTATAAAGTGCAATGTCAGCACAATTTTCTTTCCTGCAATTTAAAATGGACTTGTTTTAATGAATAAATACAGCGTTTGAAAAGCCTACACAATCTGTGTTAATATATTAGTCTGTGGTTAAAAGGACTTGAAAGGACTCGAAACTCAAAATGCAGGACTTAGGACTTGACTTGAGACTTTCCAGTGTTGACTTTGGACTTGACTCGGGGCTTGCCTGTCTTGACTCGGGACTTGACTCGGACTTGAGGGCAAAGACTTGAGACTTACTTGTGACTTGCAAAACAATGACTTGGTCCCACCTCTGGTAAGTGGTGTATATATATCAGTTGTAAGTAGTAAATATCGTCAGTATGTGGTAATATAGGTAGTAAGTAGTAAATATAGGTAGTAAATATTGGCAATAAGTGCTAAATATAGGTAATAAGTAGTAAATATAGGTAGTAAGTAGTAAGTATTGTCAGGAAGTGGTAAATATAGGTAGTAAGTAGTAAATATAAGTAGTAAATATTGTCAGTAAGTGGTAAATATAGTTAGTAAGTAGTAAATATAAGTAGTAAGTAGTACATATCGTCAGTAAGTGGTAAATAAAGGTAGTAAGTAGTAAATATCGTCAGTAAGTGGTAAATAAAGGTAGTAAGTAATAAATATCGTCAGTAAGTGGTAAATACAGGTAGTAAGTAGTAAATATAGGTAGTAAGTAGTAAATATTGTTAGCAAGTGGTAACTATACGTAGTAAGTAGTAAATATAAGTAGCAGGTAGTAAATACCGTCAGTAAGTGGTAAATATAGGTAGTAAGTAGTAAATATATGTAGTAGGTAGTAAATATTGTCAGTAAGTGGTAAATATAGGTAGTAAGTAGTAAATATAGGTAGTAAGTAGTACATTTCATCAGTAAGTGGTATATATATCAGTCGTAAGTAGTAAATATCGTCAGTATGTGGTAATATAGGTAGTAAGTAGTAAATATAGGTAGTAAATATTGGCAATAAGTGCTAGATATAGGTAATAAGTAGTAAATATAGGTAGTAAGTAGTAAATATTGTCAGGAAGTGGTAAATATAGGTAGTAAGTAGTAAATATCATCAGTAAGTGGTAAATATAGGTAGTAAGTAGTAAATATAAGTAGTAAGTAGTACATATCGTCAGTAAGTAGTACATATCGTCAGTAAGTGGTAAATATAGGTAGTAAGTAGTAAATATAAGTAGTAGGTAGTAAATATTGTCAGTAAGTGGTAAATATAATAAGTATTAAATATAGGTAGTAAGTTGTGAATATAAGTAGTAAGTAGTAATAAGTAGTAAATATACATAGTAAGTAGTAAATATAAGTAGTAAGTAGTAAATATCGTCAGTAAGTGGTAAATAAAAGGTACTAAGTAATAAATATCGTCAGTAAGTGGTAAATATAGGTAGTAAGTAGTAAATATTGTTAGTAAGTGGTAACTTTACGTAGTAAGTAGTAAATATAAGTAGCAGGTAGTAAATACCGTCAGTAAGTGGTAAATATAGGTAGTTAGTAGTAAATATATGTAGTAGGTAGTAAATATTGTCAGTCAGTGGTAAATATAGGTAGTAAGTATTAAATATAGGTAGTAAGTAGTACATTTCATCAGTAAGTGGTATATATATCAGTCGTAAGTAGTAAATATCGTCAGTATGTGGTAATATAGGTAGTAAATAGTAAATATAGGTAGTAAATATCGTCAGTAAGTGGTAAATATAGGTAGTAAGTAGTACATATCGTCAGTAAGTGGTAAATATAGGTAGTAAGTAGTAAATATAAGTAGTAAGTAGTAAATATTGGCAGTAAGTGATAAATATAGGTAGTAAGTAGTAAATATAAGTAGTAAGTAGTAAATATTGGCAGTAAGTGATAAATATAGGTAGTAAGTAGTAAATATAAGTAGTAAGCAGTAAATGTTGGCAGTAAGTGGTAAAGGTAGTGTGTAGTAAATATACATGTGGTATAGTAAGTAGTAAACCTGGGTATTAGTAAGTAACAACTACCCACAGTGGATGTTGCTGCAACACTTGATCTCTCCAAGGTGCAGCAGTCAGGAGGAAAAGAGGAGAAGAAGAATGGCGAGAAATGAGAAGCGGGGGAAAGATGAATGAATGTGGGAGTTGCTGGAGATGGCTGCAAACTTCACAATTAGACCACGACACACACACACACACACACACACACACACACACACACACACACACACACTCCTCCCCATCCTCTCGACTGTCCTCCCCGTACCTCCCTGGCTCCCACAGTGGGGTATATTCCCCCTCCATTCTCCTTGGCGCATTGCTGCAGTCATAACACACACACACACACACACACACACACTCAGTCAGCACGACGACATTACCTTTCCCAGCCCTCAGCTCTTTTAATACGCCGTCTTCCCGCCCGCCGCCATCTTGGGCCGCTGCCTCCCAAATGTCCAAAAAGGGGTCTTCTAGATCAACTAGAAATTGAAACAAAAACAGAATAAATCCAACACTGCTTTGGTCAACCAGTACTTGCCTTGTTTAGTTAGGAGCTAATGTTCATGGTGAGTGGTCGCAGCTAAACTATTTAACTTTTAAAAATGTGTCATGCGTCAAATAAGACTTTTTATAATCTTATTACTTAACAAGTTAAAAAGTGCTTTATTTTAAGATGGCCACTACTCTGTTTCTGTTTGGTTTATAGATGCATGATAGGCTTGTCAGGCTCACCAGCGCCCCCTCAGGACAGGAGGTAAATAGCATCAACCACATCATATGCATGCTCAGCCTTTGTTTTGGAGTGGTCGCAGCACTTTTAGCTAAACTATTTCACTTTTGAAAATGTGTCATGCGTCAAACAAGACATTTTATAATCCTATTTCTTAACAAGTAAAAACAATTTTTTTTTTTTTTTTTTGTGCAAACCAAAGACATCTTATAAGGGTACGCAGTAGAGATGCGCGGATAGGCAATTATTTCATCCGCAACCGCATCAGAAAGTCGTCAACCATCCGCCATCCACCCGACCTAACATTTGATCAGAACCGCACCCGCCCGCCATCCGCCCGCACCCGCCCATTGTTATATATCTAATATAGACGATGCAAGGCATTAGTGAGGTTATAAAGCTTTTGCCTGTTAAAGAAAGGAGACTGATCCAATGCAGCACAGACATTCGCGTGCCACGCTGTCACGACCCAGACGCACACCAGTGCGCAATCATATGGGAGCCGCGCTGAGCGCACCTCCAAGCGCGTCTCGCTGCCGGCGACGGCCGGGTATGGGCCCGACGCTCCAGCGCCATCCATTTTCAGGGCTAGTTGATTCGGCAGGTGGGTTGTTACAAACTCCTTAGCGGGTTCCGACGTCCATGGCCACCGTCCTGCTGTCTATATCAACCAGGGTGAGCCCCACCCTTTTCGTGAGCGCACTGCGCGCGGAGTGACCCCTGTTACGCGCCCCCGGCAACAGGGGTGGCGGGCAGGTAAGCTGCGCGGGCGGAGCGCGCGGAGTGACCCCTGTTACGAGCCCCCGGCCACGGGGGTGGCAGGCAGGTAAGCTGCTTAACTGCTGCGCGTGACGTCGGCCGCGGCGAAGGCGGACGAGGCGGGGTGTCGGTGCGGTGGGCGCGGTGGTGACCCTGGACGTGCGTCGGGCCCTTCTCGCGGATCGCCTCAGCTACGGCTCCCGGTGGGGCCCTCTCGGGGGAAGGGGCCTCGGTCCCGGACCCCGGCGAGGCGTCGGGGGCCTTCTCCGCTCCGTAAAAGTGTCCATCTCTTTTTTTTTTTTCTTCTGTTGTGGCATATGCAGCAGGTGCCTGCTCGTTTTTCGTATGTGGGTAACAACATTTAACTATGTACATATATTTCCGAATTGGTTTAACTGCCACCCGCCTGAATCTATTTAAAATCTAATTTTTTTTTATTTCAACCGCCCGACCCGACCCGACCCGACCCGACCCGACCCGACCCGCGGATAAAATCTAATTTTTTAAAATTTCATCCGCCCGATCCGCGGACTCCGCGGTTGTGCCCGCAAACCGCACATCTCTAGTACGCAGCATCGAGCGCTACTGCCTACTGGCGCTGACGAGACGCGGGGCCGCCATCTTGGAGTGGTGATCCGCTTCACTCAGTGCAATTCATTTGGCAGGAGCAATGAACTGTCACTGATTTTCACGCGTTTTTTTGTAATACGTGTAGCTATGAATAATAAAGGACACATGTTTTATTATTCATAGTTTGCTTAACAGCAGAGGTGGGTAGTAACGCGCTACATTTACTCCGTTACATCTACTTGAGTAACTTTTGGGATAAATTGTACTTCTAAGAGTAGTTTTAATGCAACATACTTTTACTTTTACTTGAGTATATTTATAGAGAAGAAACGCTACTTTTACTCCGCTACTTTTATCTACATTCAGCTCGCTACTCGCTACTAATTTTAATCGATCTGTTAATGCACGCTTTGTTTGTTTTGGTCTGTCATAGTGCCTGCGTTTCAACAAATACAGTCACTGGTGACGTTCACTCCGTTCCACCAATCAGATGCAGTCACTGGTGACGTTAGACCAATCAAACAGAGCCAGGCGGTCACATGACCTGACTTAAACAAGTTGAAAAACTTATTGGGGTGTTACCATTTAGTGGTCAATTGTACGGAATATGTACTGTACTGTGCAATCTACTAATACAAGTTTCAATCAATCAATCAAAAGTGTGAAGGAAAAAAGACACTTTTTTATTTCAAACGTACATCCCGTCACAAGCCTAAAGACTGACTGCACAGTTCCTGTCTTCACAATAAAAGTGCCGCTCCATCGCGCCTGCGCTTTCAAAATAAGAGTCTCCGAAAGCCAGCGCAAACAAGCTAGCAAGCTACGGAATTTGCCGCCAATGTATTTCTTGTAAAGTGTGTGAAAACGAATATGGAAGCTGGACAAATAAGATACCAAAAACCAACCACTTTCATGTGGTATTAGACAGAACAGAGGAACTTTTTTTCTCCTGCATTTGAAAACGTGGACGTTAAGCACTGCTGTCTGATTCCAATCAATGCAAGTCATCAGAATCAGGTAATACACCAACTTATATTCTTGTCTTCATGAAAGAAAGGAGTGTTAAACATGCATGTATATTCATTAAAACACCTTTAACATGTAAACAAAAACGGCAAAATAAATAAATATAAATGATATACTGTATATATCAATGTATGTGTATATATGTGTATATATATATATATATATATATATATATATATATATATATATATATATATATATATGATATGTGTGTGTATGTTACTCATCAGTTACTCAGTACTTGAGTAGTTTTTTCACAACATACTTGTTACTTTTACTCAAGTAAATATTTGGGTGACTACTCCTTACTTTTACTTGAGTAATAAATCTCTAAAGTAACAGTACTCTTACTTGAGTACAATTTCTGGCTACTCTACCCACCTCTGCTTAACAGTAATAGAATATTCTTATATGCTATAAGTCAGTGGTTCTCAAATGGGGGTACGCGTACCCCTGGGGGTACTTGAAGGTAGGCCAAGGGGTACGTGAGATTTTTTCAAAATATTCTAAAAATAGCAACAATTCAAAAATCCTTTATAAATATAAATAAAAACCTATCTTTTTTCCCCAAATAGTTCAAGAAAGACCACTACAAATGAGCAATGCACTGTTATACAATGTAATAAATCAGAAACTGATGACATAGTGCATACTTCTTTATCTTTTTTTTCCAACCAAAAATGCTTTGCTCTGATTAGGTGGTACTTGAATTAAAAAAAAATTCACAGGGGGTACATCACTGAAAAAAGGTTGAGAACCACTGCTATAAGTGACCAGATGTCCGAGATCAAAACTAGGATTATAAACCCAGAGAAGGGGGAAAAAACGGTCAGCTATTTTTAAATTGAAGAAACAATATGATTAGGTTATATATACATGCATATATCCTACATAAACAATGTATGAATACATTAGATATCTATATATCTTATAGACTGTATCTCTGTTGCTGCAGCAGCAGAGAGTTTATTCTGTCTCGACACTTTATATTGATATTTTGTATTATCAATCAATCAATCAATGTTTATTTATATAGCCCTAAATCACAAGTGTCTCAAAGGGCTGCACAAGCCACAACGACATCCTCGGTATAGCCCACATAAGGGCAAGGAAAAACTCACCCCAGTGGGACGTCGATGTGAATGACTATGAGAAACCTTGGAGAGGACCGCATATGTGGGTAACCCCCCCCTCTAGGGAGACCGAATGCAATGGATGTCGAGTGGGTCTAACATAATATTGTGAGAGTCCAGTCCATAGTGGATCCAGCATAACAGTAAGAGTCCAGTCCACAGTGGGGCCAGCAGGAAACCATCCCGAGCGGAGACGGGTCAGCAGCGCAGAGACGCTCCCAACCGATATACAGGCGAGCGGTCCACCCCGGGTCCCGACCCCGGACAGCCAGCACCCCATCCATGGCCACCGGATCTGTGTGTCTCCCCTTCCACAAGGGATAGGGGGGAGCAGAGGAGAAAAGAAAAGAAACGGCAGATCAACTGGTCTAAAAAAAAGGGGGGCTATTCAAAAAAAAAAAGGGGGGCTATTCAAAGGCTAGAGTATACAAATGAGTTTTGAGATGGGACTTAAATGTTTCTACTGAGGTAGCATCTCTAACTGTTACCGGGAGGGCATTCCATAGTGCTGGAGCCCCAATAGAAAACGCTCTACAGCCCGCAGACTTTTTTTGGGCTCTGGGAATCACTAATAAGCCGGAGTTCTTTGAACGCAGATTTCTTGCCGGGACATATGGTACAATGCAATCGACAAGATAGGCTGGAGCTAGACCGTGTAGTATTTTATACGTAAGTAGTAAAACCTTAAAGTCGCATCTTAAGTGCACAGGAAGCCAGTGCAGGTGAGCCAGTATAGGCGTAATATGATCAAACTTTCTTGTTCTTGTCAAAAGTCTAGCAGCCGCATTTTGTACCAATTGTAATCTTTTAATGCTAGACATAGGGAGACCCGAAAATAATACGTTACAGTAATCGAGACGAGACGTAACGAACGCATGAATAATGATCTCAGCGTCGCTAGTGGACAAAATGGAACGAATTTTAGCGATATTACGGAGATGAAAGAAGGACGTTTTCGTAACACTCTTAATGTGTGACTCAAAGGAGAGAGTTGGGAGGAAGATAATACCCAGATTCTTTACTGAGTCGCTTTGTGTAATTGTTTGGTTGTCAAATGTTAAGGTGGTATTATCAAATAAATGTCGGTGTTTAGCAGGACCGATAATCAGCATTTCCGTTTTCTTAGTGTTGAGTTGCAAGAAGTTAGCGGACATCCATTGTTTGATTTCATTAAGACACGCCTCCAGCTGACTACAATCCGGCGTGTTGGTCAGCTTTAGGGGCATGTAGAGTTGGGTGTCATCAGCATAGCAATGAAAGCTAACACCGTATTTGCGTATGATGTCGCCTAGCGGCAACATGTAAATACTAAAGAGTGCAGGGCCAAGAACCGAACCTTGGGGGACTCCGCACGTTACCTTAACATAGTCCGAGGTCTCATTGTTATGGGAGACGCACTGCATCCTGTCAGTAAGATAAGAGTTAAACCACGACAAGGCTAAGTCTGACATACCAACAGAGGTGTGGACTCGAGTCACATGACTTGGACTCGAGTCAGACTCGAGTCATGAATTTGATGACTTTAGACTCGACTTGACAAAATGTAAAAAGACTTGCAACTCGACTTAGACTTTAACATCAATGACTTGTGACTTCACTTGGACTTGAGCCTTTTGAATTGACATGACTTGACATGACTTGCTACTTTCCCCAAAACCCAAAGATGAAAAAGTTATTCGGGAGCGCTCTGTATTTTTCATCGTGTACTTGTCTATCAGCGTTGCGTGTGTCAGCTGGT
The DNA here is from genome assembly GCF_033978685.3 of Nerophis lumbriciformis. Taxonomy (NCBI): domain Eukaryota; kingdom Metazoa; phylum Chordata; class Actinopteri; order Syngnathiformes; family Syngnathidae; genus Nerophis; species Nerophis lumbriciformis. The sequence continues at coordinate 13,849,267 of NC_084586.2, read as the reverse complement.
GTGGTCTCAGTACAACAGCCAATCAAATTAGATCTACTTTGTTTTCATCACACAGCATTCATCCAATCAAATTGCAGGACAACCAACGAAGAAGACATGTCCAAACCACACGCCAGTGAACAAAAAATGATACCTAAAATAATTTTGTTTGGGTATAAAAATTACGAGGTGGTCAACACAAAACGGTTTGCAGTATGCAACACATGCGGTTCGAAAATTACTGATGGAGAGGCAACAACTTCCAACTTCGTCCGGCATTTGAAGTTGCACAAAGAATGGTAAGTTTTGAATGTAAGATAACGTTTATTGGCTAAGTAACGTGACTTTTATTTGCTGTGTAGTTAAATCAGTGAGGCTGTAAACTCACTGCTAACGTTATAACGTTATTGCAAACACGGGAATCTGTTGCAGTTCACTACCTTATTCATACTTTTTGTTCAGTGATTTTTTTTAAGCAGGGTTACGTTAGTCAATATATCACACGTAACGTTAGACGGCGGTCAGCAGCACCGCGTATTTTAGCCACCTAAAAAAAGACAAAAATAATAAAATAAAGGTCAGTTAAAATGTATACTATATTATGAATATGTGTACCGTTTTAGCTAGCTTTCTGACATACTGTTGGTTGTTTACCTCAGTGGTCCCCAACCACCGGGCCGCGGCCCGGTACTGGTCCGTGGATCGATTGGTATCGGGCCGCACAAGAAATAATTTTTTTTTTTTCTTTTTTTAATTAAATCAACATAAAAAACACAAGATACACTTACAAGTAGTGCACCAACCCAAAACAACTCTCCCCCCCTTTTGTTCTGGGCATTGAACATGAAGACTCTTCCTTCACTGTTCCGAGTGGCCATGAGAGTCTTGGCAGTGCCTGCCTCCAGTGCTCCAGTGGAGTGAGTTTTCAGCCATGGTGGCATCATACTACGCCCCCATCGTGCACAAATGACTGACAGACTCTTGGCTAATTTGGTCTTTTGCAAATGCAATGCAGCATAGGGCCCTGACATATAAAAAGTACAACTTTTTTGTTATGTTCACGTATATGTCATGTTTTTTCAATGTTAACACTTTTGTACAAATAAGTACATTTGCACTTTATTTTTCAATGTGTTTGTTCTGTAAAGGAATGAGTTAATGTTTAAAATGACTGGTTAATAGTGCTATTATAAAGTGCAATGTCAGCACAATTTTCTTTCCTGCAATTTAAAATGCACTTGTTTTAATAAATAAATACAGCGTTTGAAAAGCCTACACAATCTGTGTTAATATATTAGCCTGTGGTTAAAAGGACTTGAAAGGACTCGAAACTCAAAATGCAGGACTTAGGACTTGACTTGAGACTTTCCAGTCTTGACTTTGGACTTGACACGGGGCTTGCCTGTCTTGACTCGGGACTTGACTCGGACTTGAGGGCAAAGACTTGAGACTTACTTGTGACTTGCAAAACAATGACTTGGTCCCACCTCTGCATACCAATACGTGTTTTGATACGCTCTAATAAAATGTTATGATCGACGGTATCGAAAGCAGCGCTAAGATCAAGAAGCAGCAACATAGATGACGCATCAGAATCCATCGTTAGCAGTAGATCATTAGTCATTTTTGCGAGGGCTGTCTCCGTAGAGTGATTTGCCTTGAAACCGGATTGAAAAGGTTCACAGAGATTGTTAGACATTAAGTGTTCATTTAGCTGCTGTGCGACAATTTTTTCGAGGATTTTCGAGATAACGGAAGGTGGGACACCGGCCGGTAGTTTACCATGAGGTCAGGATCGAGGTTAGGTCTTTTGAGCAAAGGATGAATAACCGCTTTTTTGAATGCTAGTGGAACAGTGCCAGAGGAAAGTGATAAGTTTATAATATTTAGCACTGATGGACCTAATAATACAAAAAGCTCCTTAATAAGTTTCCCAGGAAATGGGTCAAGTAAACATGTTGTTTGTTTTGTCCCATTGACACATCTTAACAATTCCTCTAGTGTTATTTCATCAAAGAGAGAGAAACTATTTTGGAGGGCGGTATCCTTCGTAGATACAGTCGTATCTGTGTTAATAGAACCCAGTTGTAGCTGCGATGCATTGTCTTTAATCTCCTTTCTAATGAGTTCAATTTTCTTATTAAAGAAATTCATAAAATCATCTGCTGAGTGGGTGGAGCTACTGGGAGGAGTCCCTTGTTGGGTTAGCGATGCTACTGTACTAAACAAAAATTTCGGATCATTTTTGTTGAGGTGGATGAGATTTGAGTAATATTTAGCTTTAGCTAGGGTAAGCATGTGTTTATAAGTTATTAAACTATCACTCCATGCTTGATGGAAAACCTCAAGTTTAGTAGCGCGCCATTTGCGTTCCAGCTTTCTACATGATAATTTATGGGCTCTAGTTTCTTCTGTAAACCATGGGGTGCGCCTTTTAGGGGCTCTTTTAAGCTTTAGCGGTGCTATACTATCAATGGTGTCGCGCAGGGCGTCGTTAAAGTTGTTAGTGAGGTTATCAATAGAGCCGACATAATTTGGGAATGGTGCCATTACCGAAGGCAGTAGGCCAGCAAGAGTCATCGTTGTGGCAGCATTAATGTTGCGGCTGCTATAGTAGTTATTATTATTAGTTTGTTGACAATGAGTCAGAACTTCAAATTTTATAAGGTAATGATCGGACATTACTTTAGTATACGGGAGTATCGTAACTTTGGAGGTGGTGACACCCCTGACCAGCACTAGATCTATCGTATTTCCGTTGCGATGCGTAGGTTCATTTATTATTTGTGTAAGACCATAGCTATCAATTATAGTCTGGAGCGCCATGCACTGAGGGTCCGATGGGGTATTCATATGGATATTAAAGTCCCCCATTATGATTATATTGTCGGCGTGCGTCACTAAATCAGCAACGAACTCTGAAAATTCACTGATGAAGTCCGAATTGGGTCCTGGGGGGCGGTAGATAACAGCCAGGTGGAGAGGCAGCGGTGTGACAAACCTCATAGTAAGCATCTCAAACGAGTTATATTTATTATTTAGGTTCGGGGTAAGATTAAAGTTTTTATTGTGTATGAGTGCAACTCCCCCACCCCTTTTAATGGGACGGGAAATATGCGCTCCCGCATAGCCAGGAGGAGACGCCTCACCCAGCGCAAAGAAATCGTCTGGTTTGAGCCAGGTCTCGGCGAGACCAATAACGTCAAGATTATTGTCTCTAATGACCTCATTAACTAATAGCGTTTTGGAAGATAATGATCTTATGTTTAAGAAGCCCATATTATAGGTAGTGGGCTGTTTTGAGGAGTTTTTGTTGAAATTATCCGTAGTAGCAATATTAATAATGTTGTGTTTATTATGTGTAGTGCACTTTAAATAATTTCGACCATATCTAGGAATTGATATGACGGGAATTTTCCGATTGTTTGCTTGATGTTGTGATAAACCGAACGCATCATAACTTGCCACCTCAGTAGAGTGCATGTCTACTTCTGACACAGAAAAAACATTTTTTGAGTTGTGTATTGTTCTAAAATAGTTGCTATGTGTGCAGGTATTATCCAGCCTGGCGCTGGCTAGTTCTATTTTAACAAACTTCTCACCCGGACTAGCGCTTCTTTGAGGATTAGCCTTTCGCTTTGTTGTTAGCCCCGCTCGGCATCCCCGCTTCTGCTTCCGCTCACACCGCTTACGTGTCTTCCGTTGGCGGTCCTCGCTGGCACTTAACTCCGCTGCTTTCGAGGCCGCTGGATGTAGCCGGCGAAGAATCCCCATGCTAGCGAGGAGGTCGAAAGTACCCGCATCTTTCAGCCTATAACGGCCCGATCTATCCACATCCAGAATCGTCTGTCGGTCGTATCTGATCACGAAGTGTCCACGCTGTGAGCCAGCCATGAAATAGACAGAATTGACGGGTATTTTTGCCAAATCGCTCTACACTTCCAAGAGCGTCTGCAAGCTGCTGCCATCAGGGCGCCGCCATCCATTACATTCTTCCCTTAAATGATAATGTTTACAGTGATTGTTTTATATGTATTTTTTTATGTATGTCGCTTTGGATAAAGGCATCTGCCAAATGCTTAAACATTAACATATATAAACACCTGAAAGTCTTTATATCAGCTAAAACCACCAATCTGTTTCACCGGATTCAGAATAAAACCAAATTCTGTCTTACCCAACAATGTTAGTATTTGAATATTGTTACTTATCTTCATCATTTATTTCAGTGTGACATTTTTAAATGTAATTAATTTCATTGACAAGCAATTCTATTATGGTCATACTCTTGTTTACTAGCAGCAACGATGTCAGTACTATTGAAGATATTTGCTCCTTCTCAACTCTGTGGTAATATTCTTTTCACAAAATACAACCAATAGTACGTTAATGTTAAATCTTACTTGTGAAAAGTAATCCCCCGATTCCTATTTTCAACAGTCCGCTCATTTGAGCAGGAAAACGCCGAAAACCATCTTTGTTTTCTACCTGTCAACTGTCAGTTTAGGCTGCTCGCCGGCTCCTCATCACCACTTCAAGATGGCGGCCGAATTTCTCGCGTCACAGCAGCCAATGCTGCGTCCACTTATAAGATGTCTATGGGGCAAACTCCATTTTATCAAAGACGGCCGCCACTCTGTTTATGTTTGATTTATAGATTCATGATAGGCTTGTCAGGCTCACCAGCGCCCCCTCAGGACAGGAGGTAAATAGCATCAACCACATCATATGCAAGCTCATCCTGTTTTGAGGCTAAATGCTAATGTTATAGGTAGCTATTGCTTAAAAACAACCTTTCAGCTGGCTAGCAATCCACCCGCACGCTCAGTCCTCCTAGGCCTGTTCCAAAATAGCTGTGCTTGTTCCAAAATCCAGACAACAACAGGAAAGAAAATGGGTCAAATCCCCCCTTTTGTTTGTCTCCGACTGAGTGTGTGTCTCCAAGATTGTTGTGCGCTTCATCCGCATGATATCACATAAAACAACGTTAGCTACGTTAGCCACATGCTAACATTACGCTCACATTTTCACAGCGGCACAATGCGAGGCTAGCCTATTCGCTGGAGGACAAAGAAAATGATCAAACAGCTCCCACGTCTGTAGCTGATTGACGAGTGAGTGTTGCAGGGATGTGTTTTAAGATGCGTAGCAAAGCCTGCTTTGGTGCAAAGCCCCACATTTAGGGGTGTCTAAAGTGTGGCCTCGGGGGCTAATTTCGGCCCGAGGCTCGTTTTTTTTGTTGGCTCTCTACAGATTCTACAAATTAAAAGGTGTTAGAATAATTGTGTGTAAGTTATCACACAACTCTTATGCTTAACCTCTTAAGGCCCAAGCCTTTTGTTTACATGCTTTTTTCTATTTATCTTTGCTATTTGGGCTTATTGGACCCTAATTAGAATAAAAACTAAGAATCATCTTTTGATATGATGTACTTAGTCCATAAGTACACAAACGTGTACTTCATGTTTAGTGACATGCTAAGTCTTATTTTTACACTTTTTTTCCCCAAATTCCATTGTATTTTAAAAAGCAAATACGCTACTTTTAATTTTGTTAAATGTTAAAAGTTTTAAATGTTTACATTGTTACAGAATATTTTGTCATGTGGCCATACTTTTTTTTTTTGTAAATAAAAGCCATGCCTTTTGAAAAAACTGGCCTACATTTATTTTTTCATCTTCTTTTTGAATAAAAAAAATAATCGGTAAAAGGAAAAATAATCTATAGATTAAACGATTAATCGAAAAAAATAATCTATAGATTAATCGATAGAAAAATAATCGTTAGCTGCAGCCTTAATTAGATCAGCAATTGTCAATTATTTTAACCTCTCAAGGCCCAAGCTGTTTGTTTACATGCTTTTTTGTATTTCTCTTTGCTATTTGGTCTTATTGGACCCTAAGTAGAATAAAAACTAAGAATCATCTTTTGATATGATGTACTTAGTCCATAAGTACACAAACGTGTACTTCATGTTTAGTGACATATTAAGTCTTATTTTTACACTTTTTTCCCCCAAATTCCATTGTATGTTATACTCTTCTGACACCACCAGATGGCAGTATAAGTGTCCACATAAATGGCCATAAGACCCCAATTCAGTAATGTACACAATTGTGGAAATAAGAGCTAAAAGGTGCTGTCCACGCATGTGGCCACTAAGCCTAAGGCCGTTGCTATAGTTATTATCAATTGTGCTGAAGTTGTACTTTTCTATTTGTGCAAAGGGACATGGTCTCGTATCAGTGTTTGTGTCCCGAACCGGCCTGCTGACTGCCATGGGCGAACATCGAGTACCGTGATGCACACAAAGCAGAGACAGGGCGATATCATGAGTGTCAGCACATTTGCATTTCTGAATAGTCATATATTGTGTCTAACTGTTACCTTAGAGCGTAGGTTGGATCTGTACAGTCCAAAACGTCTCTCCTCATTGAGCAAAAATTAACTCTGTCTCTGCATGATTCCTTGCTTCCTGTCTTTTTAATAGATGTCGTCAGTGTTTGAACCTGACAAAAGGAATCAGTTATTAATGAGAAATGTTATAAGTAATGATGTCTAACAATTGATTGTTTGAAATCCGATTAATCACACTTTTGAATTTGGATTAATCACAATTAATCACACTTTTGAATCTGGATTAATCACGATTAGTCACACTTTTGAATTTGGATTAATCACACTTTTGAATTTGGATTAATCACACTTTTTAATTTGGATTAATCACTATTAATCACACTTTTGAATTTGTATTAATCACGATTATTCACGCTTTTGAATTTGGATTAATCACTATTAATCACACTTTTGAATTTGGATTAATCACGATTATTCACACTTTTGAATTTGGATTAATCACGATAAATCACACTTTTGAATTTGGATTAATCACGATTAATCACACTTTTAAATCTGGATTAATCATGATTAATCACACTTTTGAATTTGGATTAATCACACTTTTTAATTTGGATTAATCACGGTTAATCACACTTTTGGTTTTGGATTAATCACGATTAATAACACTTTTAAATTTGGATTAATCACGATTATTCACACTTTTGAATTTGGGTTAATCACGATAAATCACACTTTTGGATTTGGATTAATCACGATTAATCACACGTATTACTAGTTGTATTAGTTGCGTGTATAGTTTCAATTAACTTAAAAAATGCATATATTTGGATTCAAATGCAAGTTTATTGTTAGAATAGGTAGTGGAACTGACACAAGAATGTAACATAGGGAGTGGCTTTATTTTAAGACGGGTAGTGAAGCCTTTTTTTTTTTTTTACAATGTGGTGGGTGTATACACAAGCCAAGCCTTTAGCTAGGGCTGGGTCTGAGGTAGTATCATGTCCTTTAGGAGGTATTTGGTGTGTTGAGGGAATAGTTACCCTCCTTTGGGCAAAATGGAACGCCTGAGAAGTTCTGCTCGGAGAAGATAAACACAATGAATGCACAATGTGTTTTGTATCTATGCCTTCTCACACACTTTTTTAAAATGATTAATGGTGTCATGAAGTATCAGCCTGGAGAGAAGAAGAAGGTGTCTAGGTTCTAGGTACATGCGGCAAGTTAACTTTCAGTTTCGATCCACAAAAGAAACCAAAACAAAAGCATGAGAGACGGGCGACCTTGAACCTTTAGATAGCTTCTCTCTCTCTCTCTCTCTCTCTCTCTCTCTCTCTCTCTCTCTCTCTCTCTCTCTCTATCTCTCGCTCCAATTATTTGCAGTTATGCCTGTTTTGTAGAATAAATTATTGAATTTAAATTCTAGTCACCTCTAGACAACCTTAGATCAAAATAATCTGGGTGGACTCACCCCTCCTAAAAAGGGGGTTGACCCTAATAAGTGCTCATAAACAGGCTGTGGAGATACCTGTTACTATTAGAACATCGTTAAAACGTATTTTTTGCATGATGGGGGAACTTTTGAAGAATATTTGTTTTTTTTTTAAAAGTGCTATTTTTAGTTGAAAAACAACAGTGTTGTTGACATATTTGACATTGTGAGATGATCCCACCACCAAGTGTCAACAGAGTGTAAAGCAGGGGTGTCCTAAGTGTGGCCCGGGGGCCATTTACGGCTCCTAGCAGTCTTATATTAGCATATTAGTTGTTTATCTTATTGTGCAGGTATACACCTCAGTGCCAAATATTTTGTTACTTGACAAATGATACCTGTTTTTTCCTTTTTTTTAGCTAATTTTGTAGGTATACGTGTTGTCAGGTTCAAACACTGATGCCATCTATCAAACAAGACAAGAAGCAAGGAATTAAACAGAGACAGAATTAAATTTGGCTCAATTGAGGAGAGACGCCTGGACTGTACTCTTTGCACAGTCTCACCACGCTCTGGCGAAAGATTGTACGCCTCCTCTTTTATTTGGACTTTCCCTGATTACATGGCAACAGCTGTTTCTAAGGGACAGGGGTTGTAAACAGCCATCGCCTTTGATTAAAACAGTTCAAAGAAAAGGTTGTAAAACAGTTCAAAGAAGAGGTCGCCTGGAGGAGAGTCTGGTCCTGCTTCCTCTCCGCTTTGTAGTTCTCGGTTCAAAACAAAATCTTTCTGTGGACATCAAAGAAACAGAACACCTTCATGTTGCTTCCCATCCTGCACAGTGGAGTTTTACAAGCCTTCTTCTTGGTAAGTTTAAAGACAGCTTTTGTCTTCTCGCTTTGAACTCATGGCAACACAAAGTTTTGTGATAACTTAGATACAATTATTCTGACACGTGTCAGTCATATTAATGTAATATTGGCAGTAAGTGGTAAATATAGGTAGTGTGTAATAAATATACGTAGTAAGTAGTAATTATAAGTAGTAAGTAGTAAATATTGGCAGTAAGTAGTAATTATAGCTAGTAAGGGTTAGGTTAGAATTCCCGGGCGCGGCCACCGCTGCTGCTCGATGCTCCCCTCACCTCCAGGGGGTGATCAAGGGTGATGGGTCAAATGCAGAGAATAATTTTGCCACACCTCGTGTGTGTGTGACAATCATTGGTACTTTAACTTTAAGTAGTAAATATTAGTAAGTAGTAAATATCATCAGTAAGTGGTAAATAGAGGTAGTAAGTAGTAAGTGTAATTTTTCCAGGTACACACCTTAAGGTAATATCCTGTATTTTGGTACTTGACGCATGTTACAGTTAGCATTTTAGCATTAGCATGCTAGCTTTTTTTTTTTTTTTTAGCTAATTTAGCAGTTAAGTACCTCAGTATCATATATTTTAGTATTGCACTCATGCCAACTGTTCGCATGTTAGCTTCCTGGCATTTTTTTTAGATCATTTAGTTAATATTTGTTGTTATTGGACGCTATCTGGCCAGCATGCTAACTGTTAGCATTTCACTTCGACTTTTTTCCATTTTGGTAATTGATGCATGCTAACATTAGCATGGTAGCATTTTAACCACTTTTTTCCAGGTACACACCTTTAGGTAATATACTGTATTTTGGTACTTGACGCATGTTACAGTTAGCATTTTAGCATTAGCATGCTAGCTTTTTTATTTTTTATTTTTTTTAGCTAATTTAGCAGTTAAGTACCTTAGTATTATATATTTTGGTATTGCACTCATGCCAACTGTTTGCATGTTAGCATAGTACTGTTAGCATCCTGGCTTTTTTTTTTTAAGATAATTTAGTTACTATTTTTTTGTTATTTGATGCTATCTGGCCAGCGTGCTAACTGTTAGCATTTCACTTTGACTTTTTTCCATTTTGGTAATTGATGCATGCTAACATTGGAATGGCAGCATTTTAACCACATTTTTCCAGGTGCACACCTTTAGGTAATATACTGTATTTTGGTACTTGACGCATGTTACAGTTAGCATTTTAGCATTAGCATGCTAGCTTTTTTTTTGTAGCTAATTTAGCAGTTAAGTACCTCAGTATCATATATTTTGGTATTGCACTCATGCCAACTGTTCGCATGTTAGCTTCCTGGCATTTTTTTTAGATCATTTAGTTAATATTTGTTGTTATTGGACGCTATCTGGCCAGCATGCTAACTGTTAGCATTTCACTTCGACTTTTTTCCGTTTTGGTAATTGATGGATGCTAACATTAGCATGGTAGCATTTTAACCACATTTTTCTAGGTACACACCTTTAGGTAATATACTGTATTTTGGTACTTGACGCATGTTACAGTTAGCATTTTAGCATTAGCATGCTAGCTTTAAAACATTTTTTTTTTAGCTAATTTAGCAGCTATACACCTCAGTATCATATATTTTGGTATTGCACTCATGCCAACTGTTTGCATGTTAGCATAGTACTGTTAGCATCTTGGCTTTTAAAAAAAAAGATAATTTAGTTAATATTTGTTGTTATTGAACGCTATCTGGCCAGCGTGCTAACTGTTAGTATTTCACTTTGACTTTTTTCAATTTTGGTAATTGATACATGGTAGCATTTTGACCACATTTTTCCAGGTACACACCTTTAGGTGATATACTGTATTTTGGTACTTGACGCATGTTACAGTTAGCATTTTAGCATTAGCATGCTAACTTCTTTTTTTTTTTAAACTAATTTAGCAGCTATACACCTCTTATCACATATTTTTGTATTGCACTCATACCAACTGTTCACATGTTAGCATCCTTTTTTTTTTTTAGATCATTTAGTTAATATTTTTTTGTTATTGGATGCTATCTGGCCAGCATGCTAACTGATAGCATTTCACTTCGACTTTTTTCCATTTTGGTAATTGATGCATGCTAACATTAGCATGGTAGCATTTTAACCACATTTTTCCAGGTACACACCTTTAGGTAATATACTGTATTTTGGTACTTGACGCATGTTACAGTTAGCATTTTAGCATTAGCATGCTAGCTTTTAGAAAAACATTTTTTTTAGCTAATTTAGTAGCTATACACCTCAGTATCATATATTTTGGTATTGCACTCATGCCAACTGTTCGTATGTTAGCATAGTACTGTTACCATCCTGGCTTTTTAAAAAAAGATCATTTAGTTAATATTTGTTGTTATTGAACGCTATCTGGCCAGCATGCTAACTGTTAGCATTTCACTTTGACTTTTTTCAATTTTGGTAATTGATACATGGTAGCATTTTAACCACATTTTTCCAGGTACACACCTTTAGGTAATATACTGTATTTTGGTACTTGACGCATGTTACAGTTAGCATTTTAGCATTAGCATGCTACCTTCTTTTTTTTTAAACTAATTTAGCAGCTATACACCTCTTATCATATATTTTTGTATTGCACTCATACCAACTGTTCGCATGTTAGCATTGTACTGTTAGCATCCTGGCTTTTTTTTTTAGATCATTTAGTTAATATTTTTTTGTTATTGGATGCTATCTGGCCAGCATGCTAACTGTTAGCATTTCACTTGGACTTTTTTCCATTTTGGTAATTGATGCATGCTAACATTAGCATGGTAGCATTTTAACCACATTTTTCCAGGTACACACCTTTAGGTAATATACTGTATTTTGGTACTTGACGCATGTTACAGTTAGCATTTTAGCATTAGCATGCTAGCTTTAAAACATTTTTTTTTTAGCTAATTTAGCAGCTATACACCTCAGTATCATATATTTTGGTATTGCACTCATGCCAACTGTTTGCATGTTAGCATAGTACTGTTTTAAAAAAAGATCATTTAGTTAATATTTGTTGTTATTGAACGCTATCTGGCCAGCGTGCTAACTGTTAGTATTTCACTTCGACTTTTTTCAATTTTGGTAATTGATACATGGTAGCATTTTGACCACATTTTTCCAGGTACACACCTTTAGGTGATATACTGTATTTTGGTACTTGACGCATGTTACAGTTAGCATTTTAGCATTAGCATGCTAACTTTTTTTTTTTAAACTAATTTAGCAGCTATACACCTCTTATCACATATTTTTGTATTGCACTCATACCAACTGTTCACATGTTAGCATCCTTTTTTTTTTTTAGATCATTTAGTTAATATTTTTTTGTTATTGGATGCTATCTGGCCAGCATGCTAACTGATAGCATTTCACTTTGACTTTTTTCCATTTTGGTAATTGATGCATGCTAACATTAGCATGGTAGCATTTTAACCACATTTTTCCAGGTACACACCTTTAGGTAATATACTGTATTTTGGTACTTGACGCATGTTACAGTTAGCATTTTAGCATTAGCATGCTAGCTTAAAAAAAATAATTTTTTAGCTAATTTAGCAGTTAAGTACCTCAGTATCATATATTTTGGTATTGCACTCATGCCAACTGTTCGCATGTTAGCTTCCTGGCATTTTTTTTAGATCACTTAGTTAATATTTGTTGTTATTGGACGCTATCTGGCCAGCATGCTAACTGTTAGCATTTCACTTCGACTTTTTTCCATTTTGGTACCGTAATTGATGCATGCTAACATTAGCATGGTAGCATTTTAACCACATTTTTCTAGGTACACACCTTTAGGTAATATACTGTATTTTGGTACTTGACGCATGTTACAGTTAGCATTTTAGCATTAGCATGCTAGCTTTTTTTTTTTTTTTTTTTTTTTTTTAAGCTAATTTAGCAGTTAAGTACCTCAGTATCATATATTTTGGTATTGCACTCATGCCAACTGTTCGCATGTTAGCATAGTACTGTTAGCATCCTGGCTTTTTTTAGCTCATTTAGTTAATATTATTTGTTATTTGATGCTATCTGGCCAGCGTGCTAACTCTTAGCATTTCAGTTTGGTTTTGTCTTTCCAGAAATCACACCAAATTTCTACCGAAATTGCATTTTCTAGTCGTCCTGGTTTTGAAAGTGAACACTACAAAAATAGCCCCCCGCATCTTTTGTTTTGAAAGGCCCTCAGTAGAAAAAGTTTGGGCCCCCCTGGTGTAAAGGCTGTTGCACGACTCCGTGTGTGTGTTTGTGTGTTGCCCTCAAAACACACTTTATCCCTCTGCAACAGTTTGCGTTGGTTTTCATTTTGCCGCCACAAAGCACTTTGAAGATTGTTGTTGTCGGAGAGAAAAAAAAGCGCACAAGGCACATCGCCTTGTATTATTGATGGCGTCTGCCATGGAGGCCGACTGCGAGCTTCCCTCGCATTTGTTGCTCAGCACTTTGACAGGTTGTTCCTCGCCTTCTGCTTCACGCTTCGCTGGGCCAAAAACAGCCGAGCTAAGCACGCCGCTTTCCACGGAGCTCTGTACACACGTAATATAACGAGAAGCATTCTGTGTGCTTTGCAGAGCATCTTCGCCCAGTTCCAGTTCAGCAGCGAGCGCGTGCTGCCGTCGGACGCGCTGCGCAGCGCCCTGGCCAAGACCTTCCAGGACGAGCAGCGTTTCCAGCTCGGCATCATGGACGACGCCGCCGAGTGCTTTGTGAGTCACAATCAAAGGCCCCGGTAGCTCAAATTGAGTTGGATTTAATGCAAAAATTATTTTGTGATCAGCAGAACATTAAAAAATAAGTATTATGTGTCAGGTTCAAACACTAAAGACAAGAAGCAAGGAATTAAACAGAGACAGAATTAAATTTGGCTCAATTGAGGAGAAACGTCTGGACTGTACTCTTGTACAGTCTCACCACGCTCTGACGAAAGATTGTACGCCTCCTCTTTTATTTGGACTTTCCCTGATTACATGGCAACAGCTGTTTCTAAGGGACAGGGGTCGTAAACAGCCATCGCCTTTGTTACAAAACAGTTCAAAGAAAAGGTGCCTGGAGCTTGGGCAGGTCCTGCTTTCTCTCCGCTTTGTAGATCTCAGGTCAAGGCAAAATCTTTCTGTGGATTACAATACATCAAAGAAACAGACCACCTTCATGTCGCTTCCCATCCTACACAGTGGAGTTTTACAAGCCTTCTTCTTGGTAGGATCAAAGACAGCTTTTGTCCTTATTTTCCTATATTCAAAAACCCAGTGTTACTGTTCAAACCGTGTGTAATGTCACAGTGGCCAAAATATTAAATGTACTTGTAAATAAAACCTCTGCCTTGCTTTTAATGAATACTTAGGCCTACTATGCGACTGAATTTTATTGTTGGTCATTATGGTGAAACTTGGAGAGCCAAGGTGGTACTTGGTGGAAAAAAAGTTTGAGAACCACTGGAGTAGAGATTTTAGCATTAAATGAAAAACAATTCTTAAAATTAATTAAAAATTGTCCAAACTTAAGGGGAAGCCCTAAAGGTTAAAAACAATCACTTGATTGATTAATTGATTGATTGAGACTTTTATTAGTAGATTTCACAGTACAGTACATATTCCGTACAATTGACCACTAAATGGTAACACCCCAATAAGTTTTTCAACTTGTTTACGTCGGGGTCCACGTTAATCAATTCATGGTAAAAAGATTGATTAAAGTACAGTGTTTTATTTTCCTATATTCAAAAACCCAGTGTTACTATTCAAACTGTGTGTTATGTCACAGTGGCCAAAATATTAAATCTACTTGTTAAATAAAACCTCAGCCTTGTTTTTAATGAATACTTAGGCCTACTATGCTACTGAATTTTAATGTTGGTCATTATGGTGGAACGTTTTGAGAAGCACTGGAGTAGAGATTTTCGCATTAAATAAAACATATTTCTTAAAATGAATAAAAAAAATTGTCCAAACTTAAGGGGAGTTCTAAAGGTTTAAAAAATATATATATATGGAAAAATATAAAAATGGGCCCCGTATGCTTTGATTTTTTTACTGTGTGGCCCTCAGCGGGAAAAAGTTTGGACGCCCCTGCTGTAGAGTGTAAATGTAACAATAATAGCTAACAATACTCAGTGGCCTTAAAGCTACAGACACACAAAACATTGTGTTCCCAGTCGTGCTTACTAAAAGCACTTTTAAATGTCAACATTAAGATGAAATTTGCAAGCAAACACACTTTTATGCGACACTTTTGTGACATCGATTTAAAATTGGGTGAAAATAATATGTGACCTTTAACCCCCTCCTCCTCCCCTGTGTGTGTGTGGCATGTGATGTAATGAATGTGCTCGGTCAGGTGGTTCGTCATATAGATGCAGCGCTTACATTAACAGAGGAACTGTCACACACACACACACACACACACACACATACACACACACACACGCACGCGTTGTTCACACAAATGAACTAATTTCCACGTTTGTCATTTCAGGAAAACCTTCTGATGCGCATCCACTTCCACATCAGCGCCGAGAGCCGAGAGGACATCTGCACGGCCAAACATTGCATCCCACACCAGAAGTTTGCCATGACTCTGTTTGAACAGGTGACACACACACACACACACACACACACACACACACACACACACACACACACACACACACACACACACACACACACACACACACACACACACACACACACACACATTATTGTATTTCTTACCTTCTTGAGACCTGCGGCGATGACCAAGAAGAACGCGGAGTTGGAATATAATTACAACATTTTATGTACATATTTATATACAGATTTGAACAATTAGTGATTCACTGAAATATATTTATTAATTGTGGTTTTTACAAAAAATATATCTTATAAAATATAAAAGCTAAAATGTCTCTTAAAGCTCTGCCCCTTTAATTAGTGAATACTAAATAATTTAACTTTAGCCTACTACTACAACCATATTATTTACCAGCAACATGAAGTGAAACAGAGGCAGAGGTGTCCTGCCACAGTCAGTCAACCTCCTCCTCCTCCTCCTCCTGCTGCTGCTGCTGAACAGGTCGCACCTGTGGTCCGGACTGTAGGCCTACCTCCTCTCCAAGTCGAGCCCCTTTCGGCCGTTGAAAATATTTTTCTATACTCATCTGTGTGAAGGAGTGAACATCCAACATTAGAATTTATTACTAACGAGCAGAACCGCTCTATGTACAGTGCCGTCTAACCTTAAGCGGCAGCAGCTCAACACATGCAGGGTTCAACGTTAAGGTTTTTTTCTACTTGCCTGACTTCTCAAATCTACTTGCCCCAATATTTGTACTTGTCCTGCCTAGGTTTTTTTCTGGCTGTGTAGTGCTCATGGCTTATATCTTAATAGAATCCTTCCCGTTGACTATTTACAACACTACACAGTATTTATTATTATTATTATTATTATTATCTATAATTGCATTTAAATGGCATTGCATACATGTACAATTAAATGCTATTTCACATTATTTGACCAGTAGCAGTTACACTCATCTGAACAGGTCAGCCACCTGTTTAAAGCCCAATCACAGTTGAAATCTTGAAATGAAGGGCCTTTAATGGCCAAAACATTAACCTGGACAACATTTTAACAGCTGGTTGGCTCAGATTTTATTATTTTCATTGCATTCACATGCTGCAGTGGACAGTGGACAATTTAGCTTCAGTCCATGTGTGTTTATTGACAACAGGGTTATAACCTGGACACGTTAGCTCGTCGGTATTGTAACACGTGACTGTTACTACGAGCGTCTGCCCCGGGCCACGAGTCAAACAGCGGCTGTGTTAATGAAGCAGCGTCAGGCTGCTCACCGTCAGTGAAACGCTCGGTGAAATCACGGATTAACGTTAAATATATGACGAGCCGCGAGCGATGCAGCTATAACCTATCTACTAGTGATGGGTTGATGAGGCGTCATGAAGCGTTTTGACACATTGCAAAACTGTATTGATACTGTGTCGATACTGTGTCACTAAATAATGACATCTGCTGGATATTAAAAATCCCTACAGGCAACCTATGGATCGACTCAACTGACACTGATTTTATGACCTAGTACAGTGGTTCTCAAATGGGGGTACGCGAACCCCTGGGGGTACTTGAAGGTATGCCAAG
>NC_084586.2:13802500-13827500 GCF_033978685.3 Nerophis lumbriciformis | reverse complement strand
TTGATAGATTTCACCACCAGGGGTGCAAATGAGACATTCTCTATTAGATGCAATGGTTTTCCGTATTGGGACCATGATTTATGTCATCACTTGTTCACACCTCCTCATATGGAAGCTACTTTTCCTTGTTGATGTCTCAAGAAGGGTAGAAATACTAGAACACACATACACATTCTTGTATTTTCTACCTTTTTGAGACCACTGAAAAATGCCTTCCTTTTTTAGGACCACCCTTTCTAGATATATAAAGATGTGTATTTACAACATTAATAATATATACATACTATGCTATTTTTTTTTTGGTTGTAATTAATTTTTAAACTTAATTATTTACTTCAAGTTATTACAGTATGTCTCTATATAAATATTTTTATTTTTATTTTTTTTAATTAATTTTGGCCAAAGGGGGCGCATTATAATTTCTTACACTTGTTGTTTCATATGTTGACCAGAGGGGGAGCACTTTTAAAAGCGACACACAGTCAATTTGAAAAATCCCTCCTTTTTGGGACCACCCTCATTTTGATAGATTTCACCACCAGGGGTGCAAATGAGACATTCTCTATTAGATGCAATGGTTTTCTGTATTGGGACCATGATTTATGTCATCACTTGTTCACACCTCCTCATATGGAAGCTACTTTTCCTTGTTGATGTCTCAAGAATGGTAGAAATACAAGAACACACATACGCATTCTTGTATTTTCTACCTTCTTGAGACCTCCGAAAAATCCCTACCTTTTTAGGACCACCCTTTCTAGATATATAAAGATGTGTATTTACAACATTAATAATATATACATACTATGCTATTTTTTTTTGGTTGTAATTAATTTTTAAACTTCATTATTTACTTCAAGTTATTACAGTATGTCTCTATACAAATATTTTTATTTTTATTTTTTTAAATTAATTTTGGCCAAAGGGGCGCATTTTAATTTCCTACACACACTTGTTATTTCATATGTTGACCAGAGGGGGAGCACTTTTAAAAGCGACACACAGTCAATTTGAAAAATCCCTCCTTTTTGGGACCACCCTCATTTTGATAGATTTCACCACCAGGGGTGCAAATGAGACATTCTCTATTAGACGCAATGGTTTTCCATATTGGGACCATGATTTATGTCATCACTTGTTCACACCTCCTCATATGGAAGCTACTTTTCCTTGTTGATGTCTCAAGAAGGGTAGAAATACAAGAACACACATACACATTCTTGTATTTTCTACCTTCTTGAGACCACCGAAAAATGCCTACCTTTTTAGGACCAGCCTTTCTAGATATATAAAGATGTGTATTTACAACATTAATAATATATATATACTGTGCACATATAAAAAAGGTAAGCTTTTAGTTCATTTTTTTGTTGTTGAATTTTTTGTTTGTAATTGGTTTTTAATCTTCATTATTTACTTCAAGTTATTACATTATGTCTCTATATACATACTTATTTGATTTGTGTATGAATTTTGGTCAAAGGGGGCGCATTTTAATTTCTTACACACACACTTGTTATTTCATATGTTGACCAGAGGGGGAGCACTTTTAAAAGCGACACACAGTCAATTTGAAAAATCCCTCCTTTTTGGGACCACCCTCATTTTGATAGATTTCACCACCAGGGGTGCAAATGAGACATTCTCTATTAGATGCAATGGTTTTCCGTATTGGGACCATGATTTATGTCAACACTTGTTTACACCTCCTCATATGGAAGCTACTTTTCCTTGTTGATGTCTCAAGAAGGGTAGAAATACTAGAACACACATACACATTCTTGTATTTTCTACCTTCTTGAGACCACTGAAAAATGCCTTCCTTTTTTAGGACCACCCTTTCTAGATATATAAAGATGTGTATTTACAACATTAATAATATATACATACTATGCTATTTTTTTTTTGGTTGTAATTAATTTTTAAACTTAATTATTTACTTCAAGTTATTACAGTATGTCTCTATATAAATATTTTTATTTTTATTTTTTAAAATTAATTTTGGCCAAAGGGGGCGCATTATAATTTCTTACACTTGTTGTTTCATATGTTGACCAGAGGGGGAGCACTTTTAAAAGCGACACACAGTCAATTTGAAAAAATCCCTCCTTTTTGGGACCACCCTCATTTTGATAGATTTCACCACCAGGGGTGCAAATGAGACATTCTCTATTAGATGCAATGGTTTTCCGTATTGGGACCATGATTTATGTCAACACTTGTTTACACCTCCTCATATGGAAGCTACTTTTCCTTGTTGATGTCTCAAGAAGGGTAGAAATACTAGAACACACATACACATTCTTGTATTTTCTACCTTCTTGAGACCACTGAAAAATGCCTTCCTTTTTTAGGACCACCCTTTCTAGATATATAAAGATGTGTATTTACAACATTAATAATATATACATACTATGCTATTTTTTTTTGGTTGTAATTAATTTTTAAACTTAATTATTTACTTCAAGTTATTACAGTATGTCTCTATATAAATATTTTTATTTTTATTTTTTTAAATTAATTTTGGCCAAAGGGGGCGCATTATAATTTCTTACACTTGTTGTTTCATATGTTGACCAGAGGGGGAGCACTTTTAAAAGCGACACACAGTCAATTTGAAAAATCCCTCCTTTTTGGGACCACCCTCATTTTGATAGATTTCACCACCAGGGGTGCAAATGAGACATTCTCTATTAGATGCAATGGTTTTCTGTATTGGGACCATGATTTATGTCATCACTTGTTCACACCTTCTCATATGGAAGCTACTTTTCCTTGTTGATGTCTCAAGAATGGTAGAAATACAAGAACACACATACGCATTCTTGTATTTTCTACCTTCTTGAGACCTCCGAAAAATGCCTACCTTTTTAGGACCACCCTTTCTAGATGTATAAAGATGTGTATTTACAACATTAATAATATATACGTACTATGCTATTTTTTTTTGGTTGTAATTAATTTTTAAACTTCATTATTTACTTCAAGTTATTACAGTATGTCTCTATATAAATATTTTTATTTTTATTTTTTTAAATTAATTTTGGCCAAAGGGGGCGCATTATAATTTCTTACACTTGTTGTTTCATATGTTGACCAGAGGTGGAGCACTTTTAAAAGCGACACACAGTCAATTTGAAAAAATCCCTCCTTTTTGGGACCACCCTCATTTTGATAGATTTCACCACCAGGGGTGCAAATGAGACATTCTCTATTAGATGCAATGGTTTTCTGTATTGGGACCATGATTTATGTCAACACTTGTTCACACCTCCTCATATGGAAGCTACTTTTCCTTGTTGATGTCTCAAGAATGGTAGAAATACAAGAACACACATACGCATTCTTGTATTTTCTACCTTCTTGAGACCTCCGAAAAATGCCTACCTTTTTAGGACCACCCTTTCTAGATATATAAAGATGTGTATTTACAACATTAATAATATATACATACTATGCTATTTTTTTTTGGTTGTAATTAATTTTTAAACTTCATTATTTACTTCAAGTTATTACAGTATGTCTCTATATAAATAATTTTATTTTTATTTTTTTAATTCATTTTGGCCAAAGGGGGCGCATTTTAATTTCTTACACACACTTGTTATTTCATATGTTGACCAGAGGGGGAGCACTTTTAAAAGCGACACACAGTCAATTTGAAAAATCCCTCCTTTTTGGGACCACCCTCATTTTGGTAGATTTCACCACCAGGGGTGCAAATGAGACATTCTCTATTAGATGCAATGGTTTTCCGTATTGGGACCATGATTTATGTCATCACTTGTTCACACCTCCTCATATGGAAGCTACTTTTCCTTGTTGATGTCTCAAGAAGGGTAGAAATACAAGAACACACATACACATTCTTGTATTTTCTACCTTCTTGAGACCTCCGAAAAATGCCTACCTTTTTAGGACCAGCCTTTCTAGATATATAAACATGTGTATTTACAACATTAATAATATATACATACGATGCTATTTTTTTTGGTTGTAATTAATTTTTAAACTTCATTATTTACTTCAAGTTATTACAGTATGTCTCTATATAAATATTTAAAAAAAAATTTTTTTTAAATTAATTTTGGCCAAAGGGGGCGCATTTTAATTTCCTACACACACTTGTTATTTCATATGTTGACCAGAGGGGGAGCACTTTTAAAAGCGACACACAGTCAATTTGAAAAATCCCTCATTTTTGGGACCACCCTCATTTTGGTAGATTTCACCACCAGGGGTGCAAATGAGACATTCTCTATTAGATGCAATGGTTTTCCGTATTGGGACCATGATTTATGTCATCACTTGTTCACACCTCCTCATATGGAAGCTACTTTTCCTTGTTGATGTCTCAAGAAGGGTAGAAATACAAGAACACACATACACATTCTTGTATTTTCTACCTTCTTGAGACCTCCGAAAAATGCCTACCTTTTTAGGACCACCCTTTCTAGATATATAAAGATGTGTATTTACAACATTAATAATATATACATACTATGCTATTTTGTTTAGGTTGTAATTAATTTTTAAACTTCATTATTTACTTCAAGTTATTACAGTATGTCTCTATATAAATATTTATTTTTATTTTTTTTAAATTAATTTTGGCCAAAGGGGGCGCATTTTAATTTCTTACACACACTTGTTATTTCATATGTTGACCAGAGGGGGAGCACTTTTAAAAGCGACACAGAGTCGATTTGAAAAATCCCTCCTTTTTGGGACCACCCTCATTTTGATAGATTTCACCACCAGGGGTGCAAATGAGACATTCTCTATTAGATGCGATGGTTTTCCGTATTGGGACCATGATTTATGTCCTCACTTGTTCACACCTCCTCATATGGAAGCTACTTTTCCTTGTTGATGTCTCAAGAATGGTAGAAATACAAGAACACACACACACACACACACACACACACACACACACACACACACACACACACACACACACACACACACACACACTTATATAAGTCAATGTACTGGATGTGACGCGCGGGTTTGTGCTTGCAGTGTGTTTGCAACAGCTGCGGAGCCACGTCGGACCCACTGCCCTTCATTCAGATGGTGCACTACATCTCCACCACGTCCCTGTGGTAAGAAAACATGCACACACACACACACACACACACACACACACACACACACACACACACACACACACACACACACACACACACACACACGCACACCCACACACAGACACACACACACACACACACACACACATGCTCAAGTTAACGTGTCCAGGTAGCCGTTGGTGCAGGTCAATGAAATACGGAAGTCGTCCATTAAGGGAAGGGGCTGGATGGGGTTGCTACCTCCACTTACAAGGTATAAGTGGGCGTGGGAATAGGGCACTAGGAGGCGCTGTGTCCGAGTAGCTGTGGTAGCTATTTTTACCCTTAAGCGCCGCGTGCGAAAGTTCGATATTGTCATGATCCGTGGTCCGGATCATGTTTTTGTTATGTTCTGTTAGATTTGGACTCTTTTAGTTCCTGTTTGACACCTGAGTTTGTTTTAGTTACCATGGCTACTTATGATTTTCACCTGCCTCTGGTGTTCGGGACGCGCACCTGCTTCTAATCAGAGGACTATTTAAGCCTGCCTTTGCCAGTCAGTCGTCCCGGCGTCATTATGGGTTTCATGCCACAGTTTGGTGTTTGTTCTATGCCTTAGTTAATGCTATTGGTTTCATGCCACAGTTTCGTGTTTGTTCTATGCCATAGTTAATGCTATTGGTTTCATGCCACAGTTTCGTGTTTGTTCTATGCCATAGTTAATGCTAGTTGTTTCATGCCACAGTTTCGTGTTTGTTCTATGCCATAGTTAATGCTATTGGTTTCAAGCCACAGTTTCATGTCTGTTCTATGCCATAGTTAATGCTATTGGTTTCAAGCCACAGTTTCGTGTTTGTTCTATGCCATAGTTAATGCTATTGGTTTCATGCCACAGTTTCATGTTTGTTCTATGCCATAGTTAATGCTATTGGTTTCATGCCACAGTTTTGTGTTTGTTCTATGCCATAGTTAATGCTATTGGTTTCATGCCACCGTTTCGTGTTTGTTCTATGCCTTAGTTAATGCTATTGGTTTCATGCCACAGTTTCGTGTTTGTTCTATGCCATAGTTAATGCTATTGGTTTCATGCCACAGTTTTGTGTTTGTTCTATGCCTTAGTTAAGAGTATTGGTTTCATGCCACCGTTTTGTGTTTGTTCTATGCCATAGTTAATGCTAGTTTTTTCATGCCACAGTTTCGTGTTTGTCCTATGCCTTAGTTAATGCTATTGGTTTCATGCCACAGTTTCGTGTTTGTTCTATGCCATAGTTAATGCTATTGGTTTCATGCCACAGTTTTGTGTTTGTTCTATGCCATAGTTAATGCTTGGTGTTTTATGCCACAGTTTCGTGTTTGTCCTATGCCTTAGTTAATGCTATTGGTTTTATGCCACAGTTTCGTGTTTGTTCTATGCCATAGTTAATGCTATTGGTTTCATGCCACAGTTTTGTGTTTGTTTCATGCCACAGTTTCGTGAGGTTCATGTCTATAGTTTCATGTCCTAAGTTTTTGCCTTAGCTTCCGCGTGCGATAGGCACGCTTGTCTTTGGGTTGTTTTCTGTTTTGTACCTCGTTGATTGTTTCTTAAAATTAAATCATGTTCCTATCTGCAAGTCCTGTCCCGAGTCGTCCGTTTGCCTTCCTGGGAAAACGACCCCGTAGTAAGCGAAAACCACGTTGTGACAGATATGAGTTCGGGCCGGGCAATACGGCTGAAAACTGCATCACGATATCGGCCGATATCGATAATATTTAGTGGTGTGACTCTTTGGGCACCTAACAATTTGATCTGATTCCGATTCCTGGTGTGACGATTCGATTCAGAGTTGATTCTCAATTCGAACCGATTCTGGCAAGAAAGTTACCGTATTTTTTGCACTATAAGGCGCACTTAAAATACTTTCATTTTCTCAAAAATCGACCGTGCGCCTTAAAACCCAGTGTGCCTAATGTACGGAATAATTCTGGTTGTGCTTACCGACCTCAAAGCAATTTTATTTGGTACATGGTGTAATCATCATCAATCTTTATTGCAGACCTTAAGATCCATTAAACATATAAAAACACAATACAAAACATTAAAAACAAAACAATAAAACATAACATTAATGATAAGTGTGACCAGTAGATGGCAGTAACACATAAGAGATACGTGTAGACTGAAATATGACGCCAGTAAACAACACCAAAACTCTAAATGTTCCATTGAAAATAAAGAACATTACACACGGCGCTCAAAAATCTGTCAAAATGTTTTAGTATGATTTTGGTTAGCTCTGAAGCCACACCACTTGATGGATTGTCGGTCCATTACGGCGACCATAGTCAGAGATACAAGTATTATTATGGTGTGTGTATAAGGACCACAAAATGGCACCCATTAGTAGACATATTATCTGGCAATTTGTTTCGCAATATTATGCAAAAGCAACTTTTCTTACCTTCTGGTACCTGCTGATGTGTATTTGGGATCTGCATAAGTCTTGAAAATTTGCGCGCGCCCGCCTTTGTAGTCCGTGTCAACACCGTAGTCGATACATTTCTTCTTTTTCTCTATCTTCTTGTTATGGGACATTCATCCTCCGCTGTTGCCATTTCTAATATAAAGTAGTGTAAAGTTCTTACTTATATCTGTCAGTAAACTCGCCATGAAAGCACTAAAACATACCGGTGTAGTGAGTTGATATTATTCATCCAAGGAACTTTAGTTATTAGAGAGTTCCGGTCGGACGGTTTTTCACTTGTTGCACTAGTGAGCCACGGATGAGGAGATGCTGCTATAATATAATATGACCCTTTTAATGCGCCTTATAATCCGGTGCGCCTTATGGTCCAGAAAATACGGTATTTGGTATAATAATTATAATGAAACTGTCACAATCGGCTTAGTTGGAGGAGGACGCCAACGCAGAGCAAAAAATGAATAAGAAGAATAAGAAAAAGTGCACTCAAAAGGAGTGAGGAAAAAATAACTACGGATGCACACTTAAGGTGCGAGAAACATAAATAGCACACAGAAGGTACGGAGAGGTAACATACTGTAGGTAACACCACACCACAACGCTGGAACTGAGCCATGGGGGAACGAGGAGTGTGAGCGGAGCCAAAGCAGAGGCGCTGTACGTGACTGGAAGGGTGAATCATCAGGGATGTACTGGCGACGAGTGAAGGGACTGGAGAGCTTAAGTGGTCAGGTGGTAATGAGCATCAGGTGGCTACGCCCCCGTGACCCAGAAACGAGGCACTGGGACAAAAAAAAGGATAGATCATGACAGAACATTTTGTGGCCAATATTAGGCACAAAGAAGTGGTTCAAAGAAATGTTTACAGTAGGTAAGGTTGTCACTTTACCTCATTCCTGTGAGAATCCTGCGTGTGACTGAAGCATTAAGGCAAGGGTGTCCAAACTTTTTGCCTTGGGGACCGCATTGGGCTAAAAAAAAAATTGGTCAAGGGCCGAAAGCTGACTGCATATAAAGTAATTACATATATATATATATATATATATATATATATATATATATATATATATATATATATATATATATATATATGTGTGTGTGTGTACATATTATATTAATATCATGAATATATAAATATTAATTATGTTAATTGGATACTGTTGGAATAATTGTTTGTAAGTTATCACAAAAAGAAACGTTGTATTACATTATGTTCCTGATAAGAAGATGAATGCTGTCTTTCGAGGCCTAACAAGAGGAAGAAGGCTCGTGAAACGCCACTGTGATTTCAACACGGACAGATGACAGAATCTGCTCAACTTCCAGAGGAACTCTCTTTGAAGTGTTAAACGAACTCTCTCTGAAGTATTTCACAAACTCTCTTCCAACTATTTGGTAACCGAGGTCAACGCTATTTACGACCCGCTGCCCTCTTGAAGTCGCTGTGGTCAGGAGACGGGAGGGGTTATCCATTGTCTTCCAATACCTGCCCCAGCTGGATCCAGGAAGAGCCCAGCCCGAGACATCCTCTTCTTGGACTTCAATTTGACCGAAAACAATGACTGTTTTACATACTTCCTATTTCTGCTGAGACATGTGTTGGTGCGTGAACATTGAACATCTGAATAAAAGAGGAGACGAAAACCTTCTTCGTCAGAGCGTGGTGCAGGACTGTACAGAGAGTGCAGTGGCCATGTCTCTCCTCAATATTGAGTCCAAATTGAATTCTGTCTCTGTTTGATTCCTTGCCTTTTGTCTTGTTTAATAGATGTCCTCAGTGTTTGAACGTGACAGATATATTAAGTATGAAAACCTCCTTAAAGTTTTGTATCCAATCAGAAATATCAAGCAGCTAAAATGCGCCAAACATGGATAAGTCTGGAGAGAGTGTTTTGTATTTTTCCCATCATGCTTTGTAGAAGATTTAAATGGGTGTTTGTTTGTTTTTTAAATGTAATGATGCGTGCACATTTTTGATAGTACCCACAAATTGTGTTATATTGTGTTATGTGTGACCATGTCTGGTGGCATTTTTTGTTGGTTCGATTTTTTTTTTTGCACCATGACTAAGGAAGGTTGTTTGCCTTTGGTCATACAAGTAATTTCTGTGCTTGGCTGAATTACTCAGGCAATGTAGTAGTGCATACGTTTACTTTTTAAAATTAATAAAAATCTTCCTGTGGCTAAATTCCTTATTAAACTCTTGACGTCTCTCGGGCTAAATTGAAGACGGCGGCGGACGCAGTTTGGACACCCCGCCATTAAGGAGCGGGTGAACTAGCTGCAGTGTGCTCAAACCACCACCAGGTAGCATAATACTGTATCATCTCTTGCTCTTTCTGGCTTACCAGGACGGTAGTGCATTATTCACGCTTTAAGTGAGGGATGAGGCCAAAACTAACTTTTGAGTGTGTTTTAAAACCTGTGTGTGTTTGTGTGTGTTTGTGTGTGTTTGTGTGTGTTTGTGTGTGTGTTCTGCTGCAGTAACCAGGCAGTGAGGATGCTAGAGGTCAGAGAAAAGGCTACGCCGGACATGTTTGGGGAACTTCTGCGCAACGCCAGCAACATGGGAGACCTCCGCAACTGTCCTGTAAGACTACACACACACACCCACACCCACACACACACACACACACACACACATATTCTTGTATTCCTTACCTTCTTGGGACCTCCGAAAAATGCCTACCTCTTTAGGACCACCCTTTCTAGATATATAAAGATGTGTATTTACAACATTATCAATATTTACATTCTATGCAAATATAAAAAAGCTTGTTGTGAAAAATGAATTGGAATTTCACAAGAAAAACTTAAAATGTTGGCAGTATTATAATAAAAGTTATAATTATACTCAACGCAAGTCAAACTTTTACAAGAATAATGGAACATTTGTGCAATATTGCAATATTAGGATAAAAGTTGGAATTTTACTCAATAACAGTCGCAATTTTACAAGAAAGGCTCAACATTTTGGCAATTCTATGAAAAGAGTCGTAATTTTACTCAACGCGAGTCAAAATTTTACAAGAAAAACTGAACATTTGTGCAATATTATGATAACGGAATTTTACTCGACAAAAGTCACAATTTTATAAGAAAACATTAAAATGTTGGCAATATAATAATAATAATAATAATCCAAATTTTACTCCGCAAAATTATGACAAAAGTAAAAAAATGTCACTATTTTAGAAGAACAACAAAAAAATTGGCAATATTGTGATGAAAATCTGAATTTTATATGACATATAAAGTAAAAAAAAGTAATAATTTTACGAGAAAATAGTGCAATATTACAGAAACAGAAAGAATATGAGAAATTGTTCCAACTTTTATAAGAAAAAAGTCGACATTGTGAGAAAAAGGCTGCTTTTAGTTATTTTATTTATTTTCTGAATTTTTTGTTTGTTTTTAATCTTCATTATTACCTTCAAGTTATTACAGTATGTCTCTATATACATATTTATTTATTTATTATAAATGTTGGCCAAGGGGGCGCATTTCAATTTCTTACACACACTTGTTATTCCATATGTTGGCCAGAGGGGAGCACTTCAAAAAATTTTACACACACTTGTTATTTCATATGTTGACCAAAGGGGGAGCACTTTTAAAACTGACACACAGTCCATCCATCCATCCATCCATTTACTACCGCTTAATCCCTTCGGGGTCGCGGGGGGCGCTGGAGCATATCTCAGCTACAATCGGGCGGAAGGCGGCGTACACACAGTCAATTTGAAAAATCCCTCCTTTTTGGGACCACCCTCATTTTGATAGATTTCACCACCAGGGGTGCACATGAGATATCTATTTTGTGTTTTTTGTAATATGCTTAAGGCCGATGACAAAGGAGTCACGGACCACAGATGGTTCCTGTGCCGCACTTTGGGCAACCCAGCTGTAGAAGCTAACTGTTAATGGCCACTATAGTCTTAGTAACGTAGTGTATTTGTTCATCCTACGGTCACATATGGGACGCGGGTTGTCTTACGTCAGCACCGGAAGTCGTACAATCAGCTGTTCACCTGGGGGTGGGGGGGGTGGGGGGTTTCGGGGATGAATAGGGAAGTCCTTCTTTAGCTGCTGTCTTGTTTTATCATATATTACCTGTCAATGTTTACTTTTGTATGCACATTAAATCAACTAAAAATCCTGACTTTGGAGCAATGTTCACAGACTCTCATAATAATAATAATAGATTTTATTTGTAAAAAGCACTTTACATTAAGCAAACAACCTCAAAGTGCTACAGTGTATTAAAAAATACATAAAAACATATTAAAAAAACTAAAAACTAAAAACTAGGACAGCCTTATAGCTAGAACTAGTATGCATATATCTAAAAAAAAAAGGCTTTTTTAAAAAGAAGGGTTTTTAAGTCTTTTTTAAAAAGCATCCACAGTCTGTGGTGCCCTCATGTGGTCAGGGAGAGCGTTCCACGGACTGGGAGCGGCGGAGCAGAAAGCCCGGTCTCCCATTGTTCGTAGCTATGGGAATATATATATATATATATATACATATATATATATATATATATATATATATATATATATATATATATATATATATATATACACACACATAGTCCGAAAAATACGGTATGTATGTATATATATATATATATATATATATATATATATATATATATATATACCATATCGGACTATAAGGTATGTATGTATATGTATACTGTGTGTGTGTATATATATATATATATATATATATATATATATATATATATATATATATTTATATATATATATATATATACACACATACATACATACCGTATTTTTTGGACTATAAGGCGCACTTATAATCCTTTTTTTTTCTCCTTGTTGTGTTTACCTGCATGCATGTTATTCAATTAGCACAGATGTGTCCATAGTGCAGCCCAGGGGCCATTTGCGGCCCGCAGCTACTTTTTTAGCGGCCGGCGGCACATTGCAAAAATACTATTACCCCCCAAAAAACATAAAAAAGTGGACTAAAAGAGCAAACAAGTGAACTTTACCGTGTTTTTCGGACTATCTAAAACAAGGCTTTTTTTTTTTTTTTTTTTTAAAAGAAGAGTTTTTAAGTCTTTTTTAAAAGCATCCACAGTCTGTGGTGCCCTCAGGTGGTCAGGGAGAGCGTTCCACGGACTGGGAGCAGCATTGTTCGTAGCTTTGTCCTCGGAGGTTGGAGGAGGTTAGCCTGTCCGGAACTCTAGTATTTGGCTCTCTATTAGATGCAATGGTTTTCCGTATTGGGACCATGATTTATGTCCTCACTTGTTCACACCTCCTCATATGGAAGCTACTTTTCCTTGTTGACGTCTCCAGAAGGGTAGGAATAAAAGAACACACACACACACACATGGTACCACCAGCAACATTTTTATGCACACACCACTCGTCTGTATTAGGACAAAAGAGTTCCTAATATGGATGAAATAATAATTATATAAGATAATCACAGATGGCTTTATGACGTCTGGTTTCCTTACATGCGGTGCGTTACATAATCCGCAGCAGCTCATTTGCATTTCACCTCACTTTCCTCCGACGCTTTCTTGAACCGTAAGCATTTTTTTCGGACTTGTCCTCGCCGTGTTGGAGAGAGCGCGCTGCAACGCTTTGCATAAATAAAAAAACGTGGGTTCTGGAACGTGGACACTAGGTATGGCGTCAGGAGGGAGTGAGAATAAGGACGAGCGAACGAAGGTTGCTGTGTGTTGTGTTGCCGCCTGGGTAAAGCGGGTAGATCCATCTTGGCATCACGCGTCCACACGCTGCTGCCAAAGTGTCCCCACAAAGAGGCTCCTCTCTGGGCCTCTTTAGAGGCGCTCCAGCAGGCTCTTCCTCTAAAGAGAGACACAGTTTGCCGTCTATTCATTGATGCTTTCCACACTTCTGCAAGCTGAACAAGTGACTATGCGGGATGGCGTGCCGCGCTTGGGAGAGTGGCCGTGCCAGCAACCTGAGGGTTCCTGGTTCGATCCCCACCTTTTACCAACTTCGTCACGTCCTTGAGCAAGACACTTCACCCTTGCTCCTGATGGGTCGTGGTTAGGGCTCCTGCAATCAGTGGGTGAATGTGGAAATACTGTCAAAGCGCTTTGAATACCTTGAAGGTAGAAAAGCGCTATACAAGTACAAACCCCGTTTCCATATGAGTTGGGAAATCGTGTTAGATGTAAATACAAACGGAATACAACGATTTGCAAATCCTTTTCAAGCCATATTCAGTTGAATATGCTACAAAGACAACATATTTGATGTTCAAACTCATAAACTTTTTTTTTTTTTTTGCAAATAATAATTAACGTAGAATTTTCATGGCTGCAACACGTGCCAAAGTAGTTGGGAAAGGGCATGTTCACCACTGTGTTACATCACCTTTTCTTTTAACAACACTCAATAAACGATTGGGAACTGAGGAAACTAATTGTTGAAGCTTTGAAAGTGGAATTCTTTCCCATTCTTGTTTTATGTAGAGCTTCAGTCGTTCAACAGTCCGGGGTCTCCGCTGTCGTATTTTATGCTTCATAATGCGCCACACATTTTCGATGGGAGACAGGTCTGGACTGCAGACGGACCCAGGAAAGTACCTGCACTCTTTTTTTTTACGAAGCCACGCTGTTGTAACACGTGCTGAATGTGGCTTGGCATTGTCTTGCTGAAATAAGCAGGGGCGTCCATGAAAAAGACGGCGCTTAGATGGCAGCATATGTTGTTCCAAAACCTGTATGTACCTTTCAGCATTAACAGATGTGTAAGTTACCCATGCCTTGGGCACTAATGCACCCCCATACCATCACAGATGCTGGCTTTTGAACTTTGCGTCGATAACAGTCTGGATGGTTCGCTTCCCCTTTGGTCCGTAGGACACGACATCCACAGTTTCCAAAAACAATTTGAAATGTGGACTCGTCAGACCAGAGAACACTTTTCTACAATGCATGAGTCCATCTTAGATGATCTCGGGCCCAGAGAAGCCGACTGCGTTTCTGGGTGTTGTTGATAAATGGCTTTCGCTTTGCATAGTAGAGCTTTAACTTGCACTTACAGATGTAGCGACAAACTGTATTTAGTGACAGTGGTTTTCTGAAGTGTTCCTGAGCCCATGTGGTGATATCCTTTAAAGATTGATGTCGGTGTCAGGTTCAAATACAGGACATCTGTTACACAAGACAAAAGGCAAGGAATCAAACAGAGACAGAATTCAATTTGGACTCAATTGAGGAAAGACATGGTCACTGTACTCTCTGCACAGTCCTGCACCACGCTCTGACCAAGAAGGTTCTCGTCTCCTCTTTTAATTCAGATCTTCCATGTTCACGCACCAACATATGTCACAATAGGAATGGGGAGGTATGTAAAACAGTCATTGTTTTTGGTCGCTTTGAAGTCCAAGAAGAGGACTTCTCGGGCTTGGCTCTTCCTGGATCCAGCTGGGGCAGGTGTTGGAGGACAATGGACAACCCCTCCCGTCTCCTGTCCACAGTGACTTCAAGAGGGCAGCGTCTCGTAAATAGCGTTGACCAAATAGTTGGAAGAGAGTTTGTGAATTACTTCAAAGAGAGTTCGTTTAACACTTCAAAGAGAGTTCCTCCAGGAGTTGAGCACATCTGTCCGTGCTGAACTCACAGTGGCGTTTCCCGAGACTTCATCCTTTTGTTAGGCCTCGAAATACAGCATTCATAATACAAAATTTGAAATACAGCATTCATAATACAACATTTCTTTTGTGATAACTTACAAACAATTATTCCAACATTTCCCCCCTGTTTATCGCAAAAACGTTCCCATAATCTCCTTATCCCTAATAACTTCGTCTTGCAATTTTCAGTTAATGGTTAATTTCCTTACGACAAAGTTATGTTTACACTCAGAGTTCAACATCAATTTTTCTCATTGTTACTCGGGTCTGGAAACAGATCAGGAACACCATCCAGGTAGGTATCCCCATCATCAAATTCATCTTCCTTATCGTCCGCCAGGAAGTGCATCTAAACAGCTTTATCATCTGCTGGGCTAATCGCTGTGGTAATCAGACGGTTAAACAGAGAACGCAGACAGGGAATACAACAACATCCACACAACGTCAGTATTGCTACAAACACGGCCATAGATACTAGAATTGATGATACCAAAGACTTGTATTTGCCGAAACCGTCCATCCACCCATCCCACATAGATGTATCTATGCCTGAGTGCTCTTTCATTTTACCGTTGAGGGTGCGAAGGCCTTCCAGTGCTTTGGTCAGGCTACCTTCTGCATCGGTGTTGTTTGGTATGAACGTGCAACACTGTTCACCAAATATTGCGCACACACCCCCTCTTTCCGCTAACAACATGTCCAGCGCCATACGGTTTTGAAAGGCCATAAAGGAGGTGGTGGCGAGTTGATCAGCGACTGCTTCAAGTCCGGCCTGTGTCCAATTTCCCAATCTCTGTACGTTGTAGTGGACATAGTTTATTCTGTCAACATTCTTGTTAATCGTACACCACCAGTAGACAGATGATTCAAATTCAGCTGCAACTTGATTTACCAATTTATAGTCGTCAGATACACCTCTTGGACACCCATCAATATAAGTTGGATCTACAACACTTTGTCAGTTTACATCATGTCTAATTATTTTCCAATGTTCAGATATCAAACTGTTCAGGCGTGTTAACAATTCTTGTACAAATATTGATACTTTTACTATGTGTATGCAGTTATCTGATGATACGTTTCCTAACTGTTGTACAGAGTCTTGCATGTTAATGCAGGTATAATTAGCTTTTTTCACATATTTATCAAATATTGGTTTCTGTTTTGTCTCTTTAGCTACAGGGTCAATTTTGTTTTGCTCATTACTTCAATTCAACTTTTTTTGACTCATCTTGAGTAATTGTCTGGGCTTATACATACAACACAATCAGTTTTTGTAGCCTTTCCCACTTGCTCCGCCATAAGGAACAAATTAATTACCAAAACAGGAACCAATTATTATCAAACTTTGACACACCATCAAATGGTATGCTTACAACTTTGTCACAGTGGAATTTGTAGTGTGCTAGTTAACATGTCCCTTTGATAACACAAATACAATTCCAAATACTTTTTTTCCATTATATGACCTTTTTAAATACAATCCCAAATACTTTTTCCCATTACTGTTTTTCTGGCATGGGTTTTCTGGCATTTTTTTCACTAATGGGGTTACTCCGAATCCTCCCATTGCCCGTCTTCTAATACGACCTCCCCTGTGAGTGTATTTTACTTCTTGATTCTGCCAGTGGTTTGGGTTTACTATGGGTGCAGTATCATTTTGTTTCCTGAGTTCTACATTTTCCTCAGATTCCCAAGTGAACCATATTAGGGGGGCAGGGCCGACCAGTACCAATATCGTTAACCCATATGTTTATGGACCGTCTGAGCCATTGGGGTATCATTTCTGCTGATTCACTCCTCTACCAAGGTCAGTGGTTTGGCTCAAACTCTAGTCATCGTGTGCGTCCACACCATTACCAGACCTTGCTTCCCTTTCCTTATTGGATGACTCAACAGAAATGACCTTTTTACAATGTACTAAGTGTACCCAGGTTGGTCTTTCCACTATCTTTCAAATGGTGTTAGTCCTGTTGTACTTGTAATGTTAATGTACATTTTTACTAAATATTTGCATAATGCTTTTGCTACTGTCAGCACATCTGCTTTTCCTTTAGGAAATATTTCTAACTACTTTGAAAATGCATCTACTATGACCAGACAATAATGTTTTCCTTCACTCTTATTTAGTTAATTGCATAGATGTTTTATACAAATTTTTTTTATAAGAATTAAACTATAGGAAGTATAGTACTTCTGTATAAGGGCATTCATATCCCTCCTGTTGAGCCATGAGTTCAACCTTGGCTCAATATTGCTGCTCACTTATACCGATTTTTCTTTGTAAGATTGGTTTATTTGTCTGGACATACATAGATGTCTTTTTTGTTCAACATCATCCTCATAATTTCTTTGTATTCCTTTCATTGCTTGTCTCAATATATCGGTCAACTTGTTTTTGTAGTTCTTACAGCGTTTTTCAGCATTCTCTGTTCTTGATTTGATAAAGCCTTACAAAGTCTATTTTTCTTTTTACATGCATTTTTCAAACTGTTTATCATCCAAGGTGCATTATTTTGCCTTTGTTTAGATCTGCATGGAACCTCAGGACAATGCTTGTTATACATATTACTTTATGCATTTTTTAAGTAATGTTTTAAACTCACTTAACTGTCTATATGCTACTTAATCTATACTTTTAAACTCTGAATTTACATTCTTCCCATTGTTTATATTTTTATTTGCAATTATTATTCAATAATATTTAAAGCAATCAGTTGTCTATCGCTAGCTGATAGTTTTCCTGATTGCCATACCTCATTTATTTTATGTTATGTCCTTATCTTATCTTAGCTCAACACTCAGATGTATGGTGTTGCAAATGTCTAAAACATAATCTAACTTAAGAATGTTATACTACACTTCAAAGTTAAACCTACTTTAAATTTACATGTAATAAATTCACTTTCACACCTCCCCCACTGCGCCACGCACACACACACACACACACACACACACAAGGTGGTGTGTGAGGGCGTGAGTGCACTTCTTAGGGCAAAGGTCAGCAACACTTGAGCTTCTCTCCTTTTTTTTTTTTCTGTTTTTTTTTTCTTCTTTCCTCAGCTAATAAACATGTAACCCACTTTATCATTTTATCATACTATACATCTCAACTCTTATTATAGTTATTAATCTAGGTTTTTATTTATTCCATTATTTAATTATACATATATATATTTGTATATATAAAAGCGCTCTTTATATATCCAAACATACATGTATATCTTCAGTCTACCTTTTCTTCATCTCTTATTTCAATACCCCCATTATCTCTCTCTCTCTCACATTAGTTTATTTCATTTTGCATTAATTCTTATTGATTCTTCCCCATTTCTTCATTTCTTTTTACTTTTCTCTCACGTTAGCACTTTGAGATTATTCTCCTATTTGCTTTTTCCTAACTGGCCCTGTTTCATAATCTTCTGTTCTATGAAACATTAGCTTTTTTTCTCTCTTAGCCCTTTCTTTTGCCTCTTCTCTTCCTTTTATTTTCCTTTCTTCCTGCTCTTCCTTTTTTTTTCTGTCTTTCTCCGTCTTCTCTATTTTGAGCCATTCTCATCCAGCACCCCGTGTGGTCCCACCCCATTCTGGCTAGCTTTTTTCTGTTACTTCCGCATTTTTCTATTATTGATTCTCGCAACTTTAGAATATCACCTACTTTGAGGCATCCGGTAAATTTATGTTTTGATATCCAGTCATCGAGAAATTTCAGTAAATCTGGGTTTGTTATTTCTACCGCTTTCCAGTCTTTACATTTTAACTCGTCTTTTGGACTAACCTTTGGTTTACTTGTCCCTTTCCCCATTTTGTGAATTTGGAGTAATCCGTCGCCTCCTACAGAGCCGAAAACTTATAAGGATTACTTTTGTTTTTGTTGTAAGATAGTGGTTTAATTTATTATTGTGGTACACGTCGCTTCTACTGGAGATGGTTCCCCAGTGGAGGTGTCTTGCCTAGAGCATCCACAATAACCCACTATTTACTTCTCACAACTTTAATATGGAGTGATAGCCTAATGGCGATTACTCCCACACACTCTCACATTCACACCTTTCAGTATATTGATCTACGGAAATTTCAATGTATATTACATGCGGACTCCGTCGCCCTCCAGGTTATTGTTTTTTCACGGACAAAATTCAGTTTTTTATTCTGAATAGACCCTTTTAGGTCTGTTGGACTCCGACGTCCCCAGGATAATGGTTCACGGATATTTCAAATTATTGTGGGCTCCGACACCCCCTAGTATGTTTGTTTATGGATATTACGGATTCCAGTTTTCGCGGTTCCGTTAACCTGCAGTCTTTTTGCCTCTTCAGTTTTTATCTTAATTCAGTTTTTATTTAAAATTTTAATACTCACGGACGTTGGACTCCGACTTCCCTCTAATTTGGCCTTTTTACCTGTTATTTACAGGGTTTGTTTTACCTGTTAGAGCCTAGAATTTACAGGGTTTGTCTATGCGTCGTAACCCTCAGTCACACGCTTTCTCTCAGTCGTTTCTTTCTTCGTCAATTTAAAACGTACTCACTGCTCTCTGCCTTCCTTCCTGTTGTCCTCGGATTTTCCGTCAATCTTTCAATTCCAGCCCGAAATGAAGAAAAAGCAGTTCCTCAATCAGGATTTGGTTGCCATGGTCCTCTGGTTTCACTCACTCATGCTGGAATCGTCAGACGTGTTGGAATCCGGCTCGAAGGACCAATTAGATGTCAGGTTCAAATACAGGACATCTGTTACACAAGACAAAAGGCAAGGAATCAAACAGAGACAGAATTCAATTTGGACTCAATTGAGGAAAGACATGGTCACTGTACTCTCTGCACAGTCCTGCACCACGCTCTGACCAAGAAGGTTCTCGTCTCCTCTTTTAATTCAGATCTTCCATGTTCACGCACCAACATATGTCACAATAGGAATGGGGAGGTATGTAAAACAGTCATTGTTTTTGGTCGCTTTGAAGTCCAAGAAGAGGACTTCTCGGGCTTGGCTCTTCCTGGATCCAGCTGGGGCAGGTGTTGGAGGACAATGGACAACCCCTCCCGTCTCCTGTCCACAGTGACTTCAAGAGGGCAGCGTCTCGTAAATAGCGTTGACCAAATAGTTGGAAGAGAGTTTGTGAATTACTTCAAAGAGAGTTCGTTTAACACTTCAAAGAGAGTTCCTCCAGGAGTTGAGCACATCTGTCCGTGCTGAACTCACAGTGGCGTTTCCCGAGACTTCATCCTTTTGTTAGGCCTCGAAATACAGCATTCATAATACAAAATTTGAAATACAGCATTCATAATACAACATTTCTTTTGTGATAACTTACAAACAATTATTCCAACAGTCGGTTTTTGATACAGTGCCGTCTGAGGGATCGAAGGTCACGGTCATTCAATGTTGGTTTCCGGCCATGCCGCTTAAGTGGAGTGATTTCTCCAGATTCTCTGAACCTTTTGATGATATTATGGACCGTAGATGTTGAAATCCCTAAATTTCTTGCAATTGCACTTTGAGAAACGTTGTTCTTAAACTGTTTGACTATTTGCTCACGCAGTTGTGGACAAAGGGGTGTACCTCGCCCCCATCCTTTCTTGTGAAAGACTGAGCATTTTTTGGGAAGCTGTTTTTATACCCAATCATGGCACCCACCTGTTCCCAATTAGCCTGCACACCTGTGGGATGTTCCAAATAAGTGTTTGATGAGCATTCCTCAACTTTATCAGTATTTATTGCCACCTTTCCCAACTTCTTTGTCACGTGTTGCTGGCATCAAATTCTAAAGTTAATGATTATTTGCAAAAAAAAAAAAAAAAAAGTTTATGAGTTTGAACATCAAATATGTTGTCTTTGTAGCATATTCAACTGAATATGGGTTGAATATGGGTTGCAAATCATTGTATTCCGTTTATATTTACATCTAACACAATTTCCCAACTCATATGGAAACGGGGTTTGTATAACCCTGTTACGTGTGGGGGGGTCGCAGCTCACTGCAGGGTTCGTTCCCCCCCGGGATGCAGACGGACCACTCCGGACAGGACGTGCGGGTAGGAACACGATTTATTCTCGAAAATCAAAGAGGTACAAAAAACAGAAAACAAGCCGACGGAACAACGTGCCGATCGCACTCGAAGCTAAGGCTACCACTTAGCATAGACTAGAGACAAGCAATAGGACTGACCGGCAAAGGCAGGCTTAAATAGCGCCTCTGATTAGTGCTCGGGAAACAGGTGAGCGTCCCGAACACCAATCAAAGACAGGTGGAAATAATAAGCAACCATGGTAACTCAAAACAAACTCAAGGGTGCACAAAAACAGGAACTGAGGGAGTCCAAAACTAACAGAAAATAACAAAACATAACAAACCCATTTAACCATTTAACTATACACTCTTGCTCTCAGGACCCAAAAGGGACCTACTCATTAAAAAGTGTCCTAAATCAGCACACGTTTGAAATATTTCAACAACTTCATATACATCTATTGATGTGTGTTTTTGTCACTTTTATTTTTTGTTTTTATGTTTTATGGCCTTTTTTGTCAAAAATGGGTAAAAAATGCAAAATATGCAATATTTAAAAAAAAAAAAGTTGCAGAGTGGACTATTTTTTAGGTTGGCTAATTACAGCCTTGAATAGGTCAATAATTCATGACAGTATTGATTGTGATACAGCACACAAGTAGACCGTAAATATATATATTTAAAATGCCTACTCAGCAAGAATGAGAGAGAAAGCAGGCAGGACTTGGTTGAGTTTGTTGAGTTCTGACAAGTATATATATATATATATATATATATATATATATATATATATATATATATATATCGTATTTTTCGGACTATAAGGCGCACTTCCATCCATCCATCCATCTTCTTCCGCTTATCCGAGGTCGGGTCGCGGGGGCAGCAGCCTAAGCAGGGAAGCCCAGACTTCCCTCTCCCCAGCCACTTCATCCAGCTCCTCCCGGGGGATCCCGAGGCGTTCCCAGGCCAGCCGGGAGACATAGTCTTCCCAACGTGTCCTGGGTCTTCCCCGCGGCCTCCTACCGGTCGGACGTGCCCTAAACACCTCCCTAGGGAGGCGCTCGGGTGGCATCCTTACCAGATGCCCGAACCACCTCATCTGGCTCCTCTCGATGTGGAGGAGCAGCGGCTTTACTTTGAGCTCCCCCCGAATGGCAGAGCTTCTCACCCTATCTCTAAGGGAGAGCCCCGCCACCCGGCGGAGGAAACTCATTTCGGCCGCTTGTACCCGTGACCTTGTCCTTTCGGTCATAACCCAAAGCTCATGACCATAGGTGAGGATGGGAACGTAGATCGACCGGTAAATAGAGAGCTTCGCCTTCCGGCTCAGCTCCTTCTTCACCACAACGGATCGATACAGCGTCCGCATTACTGAAGACGCCGCACCGATCCGCCTGTCAATCTCACGATCCACTCTTCCCTCACTCGTGAACAAGACTCCGAGGTACTTGAACTCCTCCACTTGGGGCAGGGTCTTCTCCCCAACCCGGAGATGGCACTTATAATCCTTTTTTTTCTCTCCTTGTGGTGTTAACTTGCATGCATGTCATTCAATTAACACAGATGTGTCCAAAGTGCAGCCCAAGGGCCATTTGCGGCCCGCAGCTAATTTTTTAACGGCCGGCGGCACATTGCAAAACTACTATTACTCCCCCAAAAAACATAAAAAAGTGGACTAAAAGAGCAAACAAGTAAAATTTACTGTGTTTTCCGGACTAGGGCGCACTTATAATCCTTTTTTTCCCTCAAAACTCGACAGTGCGCCTTATACATACTTGCCAACTTTGAGACCTCCGATTTTGGGAGGTGGGGGGTGGGGGTGGCGGGGGGCGTGGTTGGGGGCGTGGTTAAGAGGGGAGGAGTATATTTACAGCTAGAATTCCCCAAGTCAAGTATTTCATATATATATATATATATATATATATATATATATATATATATATATATATAAGAAATACTTGACTACCTGACTTTCAGTGAATTCTAGCTATATATATATATATATATATATATATATATATATATTTTATTTATTTTATTTTATTTTATTTATTTTTTTATTATATATATATATATATATATATATATATATATATATATATATATATATATATATATATATATATATATATATAAAATAAATACTTGAATTTCAGTGTTCATTTATTTACACACATACACA
Organism: Nerophis lumbriciformis; assembly: GCF_033978685.3. Classification (NCBI taxonomy): domain Eukaryota; kingdom Metazoa; phylum Chordata; class Actinopteri; order Syngnathiformes; family Syngnathidae; genus Nerophis; species Nerophis lumbriciformis. The sequence goes on along the minus strand of NC_084586.2, from coordinate 13,804,127 downwards.
CACATAACACTCATCTACTCATTGTTGAGTTAAGGGTTGAATTGTCCATCCTTGTTCTATTCTCTGTCACTATTTTTCTAACCATGCTGAACACCCTCTCTGATGATGCATTCTGCTTCGTCTCCTTGTTGTGTGCGCAGTTGTGCACTGCAATCTCTAAAAGCCCTAGATGTTATTGTCACACATGCATGTACAGTAGATGGCAGTATTGTCCTGTTTAAGAGTGTCACAACATTGCTGTTTACGGCAGACAAACTGCTTTATGGTAGACCAAAACGTGACTGCTGTTGTTGTGTGTTGTTGCCGTGCTGGGAGGACGTTAATGAAACTGCCTAACAATAAACCTGGAGGGGGCGTGGCCTCCAGCTCCGCCTGAATTTCGGGAGAAAATTTGTCCCGGGAGGTTTTCGGGAGAGGCGCTGAATTTCGGGAGTCTCCCGGAAAATCCGGGAGGGTGGGCAAGTATGGCCTTATAGCCTTAATGTACGGAATAATTCTGGTTTTGCTTACCGACCTTGAAGCAATTTTATTTGGTACATGGTGTAATGATAAGTGTGACCAGTAGATGGCAGTCACACATAAGAGATACGTGTAGACGTGCAAACATAATTTATGCAACATTTTGACCACCGTTACATATTATGTAGACCACAAGGAAGTGTTTAACATATAATAATAACATGATAAACACATAATAAATAATAATATGACTCCTTTAATGCGCCCTATAATCCGGTGCGCCTCACACATGAAAAAAGATCGAAAATAGACCTTTCATCGGCGGTGCGCCTTATAATCCGGTGGTCCGGAAAATACGGTGCATATTTTCTCATTGCATATATGTCAATCCGTCAATCTTTGGGTTCCACACGATTCAATTTGATTCTTGGGGCTAATGATTCGATTCTCGATTCAAAGTGAACACTTTTTAATAACATTGGGCGCCAGTTCTATGATTAACTACATTACTCCACAAAATAAACAAACAGCTCTGATACATTTATATATTACTTAAAATACATGTTTACCCAAACATTTAATAAAGTCAAATACAAAAAAGGCAAATAAGAAGTATCCAACACTTCTCTTTTCTAAAGTAAATCTGTACAGCAAATATGGACATCTACATCGATTTGCCTGAGAGGCTGGACTGTACACATTTAAATATATATTTAAATTTTTTTTGACACCCCTACTATATATATATATATATATATATATACAGGTAAAAGCCAGTAAATTAGAATATTTTGAAAAACTTGATTTATTTCAGTAATTGCATTCAAAAGGTGTAACTTGTACATTATATTTATTCATTGCACACAGACTGATGCATTCAAATGTTTATTTCATTTAATTTTGATGATTTGAAGTGGCAACAAATGAAAATCCAAAATTCCGTGTGTCACAAAATTAGAATATTACTTAAGGCTAATACAAAAAAGGGATTTTTAGAAATGTTGGCCAACTGAAAAGTATGAAAATGAAAAATATGAGCATGTACAATACTCAATACTTGGTTGGAGCTCCTTTTGCCTCAATTACTGCGTTAATGCGGCGTGGCATGGAGTCGATGAGTTTCTGGCACTGCTCAGGTGTTATGAGAGCCCAGGTTGCTCTGATAGTG
>NC_084586.2:13740000-13797500 GCF_033978685.3 Nerophis lumbriciformis | reverse complement strand
TGCTCGATACCGTAGTAGAGCGCAATATATGTATGTGTGGGAAAAAAATCACAAGACTATTTCATCTCTACAGGCCTGTTTCATGAGGGGGGGTACCCTCAATCATCAGGAGATTTCAATCTCCTGATGATTGAGGGTACCCCCCCTCATGAAACAGGCCTGTAGAGATGAAATAGTCTTGTGATTTTTCCCCCCCCACATATACATATATATATATATATATATATATATGTACAGTATATATATATATGTATATATATATATATACAGTATATATATATATACAGTATATATATATATATATATATATATATATATATATATATATATATATATATATATATATATATATATATATATATATATATATATACATATATATGTATGTGTGGGGAAAAAAATCACAAGACTATTTCATCTCTACAGGCCTGTTTCATGAGGGGGGGTTCCCTCAATCATCAGGAGATTTTAATGGGAGCATTCACATACCATGGTTTATATAGGGCACAGAGTGGGTGGGTACAGGCTGGCGTAGGGGCGTGGTGATTGGCTCATGTGTTACCTAGGAGGTGTTTCATATATACATATATATATATATATATATATATATATATATATATATATGTATGTATAAACAAACCTCGTTTCCATATGAGTTGGGAAATTGTGTTAGATGTAAATATAAACGGAATACAATGATTTGCAAATCCTTTTCAAGCCATATTCAGTTGAATGCACTACAAAGACAAGATATTTGATGTTCAAACTCATAAACTTTATTTTTTTTTGCAAATAATAATTAACTTAGAATTTCATGGCTGCAACACGTGCCAAAGTAGTTGGGAAAGGGCATGTTCACCACTGTGTTACATCACCTTTTCTTTTAACAACACTCAATAAACGATTGGGAACTGAGGAAACTAATTGTTGAAGCTTTGAAAGTGGAATTCTTTCCCATTCTTGTTTTATGTAGAGCTTCAGTCGTTCAACAGTCCGGGATCTCCGCTGTCGTATTTTACACTTCATAATGCGCCACACATTTTCGATGGGAGACAGGTTTGGACTGCAGGCGGTCCAGGAAAGTACCCGCACTCTTTTTTTTTACGAAGCCACGCTGTTGTAACACGTGCTGAATGTGGCTTGGCATTGTCTTGCTGAAATAAGCTGGGGCGTCCAAGGCATGGTAAGTTACCCATGCCTTGGGCACTAATGCACCCCCATACCATCACAGATGCTGGCTTTTCAACTTTGCGTCGATTACAGTCTGGATGGTTTGCTTCCCCTTTGGTCTGGATGACACGATGTCGAATATTTCCAAAAACAATTTGAAATGTGGACTCGTCAGACCACAGAACACTTTTCCACTTTGCATGAGTCCATCTTAGATGATCTCGGGCGCAGAGAAGCCGGCGGCGTTTCTGGGTGTTGTTGATAAATTGCTTTCGCTTTGCATAGTAGAGTTTTAACTTGCACTTACAGATGTAGCGACCAACTGTATTTAGTGACAGTGGGTTTCTGAAGTGTTCCTGAGCCCATGTGGTGATATCCTTTAGAGATTGATGTCGGTTTTTGATACAGTGCCGTCTGAGGGATCGAAGGTCACGGTCATTCAATGTTGGTTTCCGGCCATGCCGCTTAAGTGGAGTGATTTCTCCAGATTCTCTGAACATTTTGATGATATTATGGACCGTAGATGTTGAAATCCCTAAATTTCTTGCAATTGCACTTTGAGAAACGTTGTTCTTAAACTGTTTGACTATTTGCTCACGCAGTTGTGGACAAAGAGGTGTACCTCGCCCCATCCTTTCTTGTGAAAGACTGAGCATTTTTTGGGAAGCTGTTTTTATACCCAATCATGGCACCCACCTGTTCCCAATTAGCCTGCACACCTGTGGGATGTTCCAAATAAGTGTTTGATGAGCATTCCTCAACTTTTATCAGTATTTATTGCCACCTTTCCCAACTTCTTTGTCACGTGTTGCTGGCATCAAATTCTAAAGTTAATGATTATTTGCAAAAAAAAAAAAAAAAAAGTTTATCAGTTTGAACATCAAATATGTTGTCTTTGTAGCATATTCAACTGAATATGGGTTGAAAATCATTGTATTCCGTTTATATTTACATCTAACACAATTTCCCAACTCATATGGAAACGGGGTTTGTATAATAATGTTACCTTTCTTTTATCACTTCGTCCTTGTTCCAAAAATGTTGGCGCGTGAACGCTTAAAGGTGAGCTTTGACGACGTTATGACGTCTGTGTCGATTGAAGCGTTCGTATAGCGAGGTTCTGCCAAGCATTTTGTATTTTAGAAATTGAACTTTCATGGCTGTATTAATTTCATAATAACATTCGTGTTTCTATAAATATAAATTGCTCTTTCTGCTCCGCCGCTCCCAGTCTGTGGAACGCTCTCCCTGACCACCTGAGGGCACCACAGACTGTGGATGCTTTTAAAAAAGGCTTAAAAACCCTTCTTTTTAAAAAAGCCTTTTTTTTTTTTTTTTTAGATATATGCATACTAGTTCTAGCTATTAGGCTGTTCTAGTTCTTATTTTTATTTATTTGTATTATCTTTTCGCCTAGGGGGGGGGGGGGGGGGGCGGGGGGGTTACCCACATATGCGGTCCTCTCCAAGGTTTCTCATAGTCATTCACATCGACGTCCCACTGGGGTGAGTTTTTCCTTGCCCTTATGTGGGCTTTGTACCGAGGATGTCGTTGTGGCTTGTGCAGCCCTTTGAGACACTTGTGATTTGGGGCTATATAAATAAACATTGATTGATTGATTGATTGATTGGTACACTTAGTCTTAAAAATGGAACTTTCATGGCTGTATTAATTTCATAATAACATTCGTGTTTCTATAAATATGAATTGCTCTTTCTGCTCCGCCGCTCCCAGTCTGTGGAACGCTCTCCCTGACCACCTGAGGGCACCACAGACTGTGGATGCTTTTAAAAAATGCTTAAAAACCCTTCTTTTTAAAAAAGCCTCTTTTTTTTTTAGATATATGCATACCAGTTCTAGCTATTAGGCTGTTCTAGTTCTTATTTTTATTTATTGTTATTATCTTTTCGCCTAGAGGGGGGGGTTACCCACATATGCAGTCCTCTCCAAGGTTTCTCATAGTCATTCACATCGACGTCCCACTGGGGTGAGTTTTCCCTTGCCCTTATGTGGGCTTTGTACCGAGGATGTCGTTGTGGCTTGTGCAGCCCTTTGAGACACTTGTGATTTAGGGCTATATAAATAAACATTGATTGATTGATTGATTGATACACTTAGTCTTAGAAATTGAACTTCCATGGCTGTATTAATTTCATAATAACATTCGTGTTTCTATAAATATAAATTGCTCTTTCTGCTCCGCCGCTCCCAGTCTGTGGAACGCTCTCCCTGACCACCTGAGGGCACCACAGACTGTGGATGCTTTTAAAAAAGGCTTAAAAACTCTTCTTTTTAAAAAAGCCTCTTTTTTTTAGATATATGCATACTAGTTCTAGCTATTAGGCTGTTCTAGTTCTTATTTTTATTTATTTGTATTATCTTTTCGCCTAGGGGGGGGGGGGGGGTTACCCACATATGCGGTCCTCTCCAAGGTTTCTCATAGTCATTCACGTGAGTTTTTCCCTTGCCCTTATGTGGGCTTTGTACCGAAAATGTCGTTGTGGCTTGTGCAGCCCTTTGAGACACTTGTGATTTAGGGCTATATAAATACACATTGATTGATTGATTGATTGATACACTTAGTCTTAGAAATGGAACTTCCATGGCTGTATTAATTTCATAATAACATTCGTGTTTCTATAAATATAAATTGCTCTTTCTGCTCCGCCGCTCCCAGTCTGTGGAACGCTCTCCCTGACCACCTGAGGGCACCACAGACTGTGGATGCTTTAAAAAAGACTTGAAAACCCTTCTTTTTTTTTTAACAAAAAAAGCCTTTTTTTTTTTTTCAGATATATGCATACTAGTTCTAGCTATTAGGCTGTTCTAGTTCTTATTTTTATTTATTTTTATTATCTTTTTATTTGTATTTATTTTTAATACACTGTAGCACTTTGAGGTTGTTTACTCAAAGCAAAGTGCTTTTTTACAAATAAAATCTATTATTATTATTATTATTACATATTGAAATGGCAAAAAAAACAACAACTTCAAACTTCACAAGAGCCAAAGGGGCCCCCTGTGCTTGGGGCCCCCGGCATAACACCCCCACTTACTGACCTCAGATTGTTCCCTTGTTTCTCCTCCCATCCCAGAGCAACTGTGGCGAGGTGTTGCGTATCCGCCGCGTGCTGATGAACTCGCCGGAGATCGTCTCCATCGGGCTGGTGTGGGACTCGGACCACTCCGACCTGGCCGAGGACGTCATCCACAGCCTGGGGACCTGCCTGCGCCTGGGCGACGTAAGATGCCGTTTCCATATGACCATGCTCAGTTTTTGACAGAATAACGACATGTGTTGATGGTGAATAGCAGGTGTGGGAATCTTTGGGCACCGAAAAAAATCGAGCCGATTCCGATTTCTGGGGTGATGATTTGATTCAGGATCGATAATTGATTTATTATTTGGTGTAACAATTATGATTCAACTTTTTCACAACAGGTTAGAAAAGCTCCTTCTGTGTGCGCAGAGATGGCCTAAAAACGTATTTAAAAAAAAACAAACTTTTATACAAAACCCAAAACCAGTTGTGTAAATTGTAAATAAAAACAAAATACATACTTATATTCAATTGAATGGACTGCAAAGACAAGATATTTAACGTTCGAACTGCTAAACTTTGTTATTTTTTGCAAATATTAGCTCATTTGGAATTTGATGCCTGCGACATGTTTCAAAAAAGCTGGCACAAGTGGCAAAAAGGACTGAGAAAGTTGAGGAATGCTCATTACAACACTTATTTGGAACATCCCACAGGTGAACAGGCTAATTGGGAACAGGTGGGTGCCATGATTGGGTATAAAAGCAGCTTCCATGAAATGCTCAGTCATTCACAAACAAGGACGGGGCGAGGGTCACCACTTTGTCAACAAATGTGTGAGTTTACAGTTTAAGAACAACATTTCTCAACCAGCTATTGCAAGGAATTTAGGGATTTCACCATCTACGGTCCGTAATGTCATCAAAAGGTTCGGAGAATCTGGAGAAATCACTGCACGTAAGCGATGATATTACGGACCTTCGATCCCTCGGGCGGTACTGCATCAAAAAGCGACATCGGTGTGTAAAGGATATCACCACATGGGCTCAGGAACACTTCAGAAAACTACTGTGAGTAACCACAGTTCCTCGCTACATCTGTAAGTGCAAGTTAAAACTATACTAGGCAAAGCCAAAGCCATTTATCAACAACACCCGCTGGGCCCGAGCTCATCTAAGATGGACTGATGCAAAGTGGAAAAGTGTTCTGTGGTCTGACGAGTCCACATTTCAAATTTTTTTTGGAAACTGTGGACGTCGAGGAAAAGAACCATCCGGATTGTTCCAGGCGCAAAGTTGAAAAGCCAGCATTTGTGATGGTATGGGGGTATATTAGTGCCCAAGACATGGGTAACTTACACATCTGTGAAGGCACCATTAGTGCTGAAAGGTACATACAGGTTTTGGAGCAACATATGTTGCCATCCAAGCAACGTTATCACGGACGCCCCTGCTTATTTCAGCAAGACAATGCCAAGTCACGTGTTACAACAGCGTGGCTTCATAGTAAAAGAGTGTGGGTACTAGACTGGCCTGCCTGTAGTCCAGACCTGTCTCCCATTGAAAATGTGTGGCGCATTATGAAGCCTAAAATACCACGACGGAGACCCCCGGACTGTTGAACAACTTAAGCTGTACATCAAGCAAGAATGGGAAAGAATTCCACCTGAGAAGCTTCAAAAATGTGTCTCCTCAGTTCCCAAACGTTTACTGAGTGTTGTTAAAAGGAAAGGCCATGTAACACAGTGGTAAAAATGCCACTGTGACAACTTTTTTGCAATGTGTTGCTGCCATTAAATTCTAAGTTAATGATTATTTGCAAAAAAAAAATAAGTTTCTCAGTTCGAACATCAAATATCTTGTCTTTGCAGTCTATTCAAGTGAATATAAGTTGAAAAGGATTTTCCAATCATTGTATTCTGTTTTTATTTACAAATTACAAAACGTGACAACTTCACTGTTTTTTGGGGTTTTGTATTATCATTTATTTGTGTAGTTTTGTCTCATTTCATCGTACTTCCAGTGTGTTTTCCCCATATTACATGTTTTTTGGGGGGATTTCTGTGTTTTCACCCGGTCGACCACCATAAATATTTTACATACAGGACACTCGTTATGTACACTATAATGCCAAAAGTATTTGGCCACCCATCCAAATGATGAGAATCAGGTGTCCTAATCACTTGGCCCGGCCACAGGTGTGTAAAATCAAGCACTTAGGCATGGAGACTGTTTCTACAAACATTTGTGAAATAATGGGCCGCTTTCAGTGATTTCCAGCGTGAAAATGTCACAGGATACCTGTGCAACAAATCCAGACGTGAAATTTCCACGCACCTAAATATGCCAAAGTCAACCGTCGGCTTTATTTTAAGAAAATGGAAGAGTTTGGGAACAACAGCAACTCAGCCACGAAGTCTGGTGGGGACGAACTTGACTGGCCTGCACAGAGTCCTGACCTGAACCCGATAGAACACCTATGGGATGAACTAGAACGGAGACTGAGAGCCAGGCCTTCTCCAGCAACATCAGTGTGTGACCTCACCAATGCGCTTTTGGAAGAATGGTGGAAAATTCCTATAAACACACTCCGCAACCTTGTGGACAGCCTTCCCAGAAGAGTTGAAGCTGTAATAGCTGCAAAAGTTAAAGTACATTGTCACACACACACACACACTAGGTGTGGCGAAATTATTCTCTGCATTTGACCCATCACCCTTGATCACCCCCTGGGAGGTGAGGGGAGCAGTGAGCAGCAGCGGTGGCCGCGCCCGGGAATAATTTTTGGTGATATAACCCCCAATTCCAACCTTTGATGCTGAGTGCCAAGCAGGGAGGTAATGGCTCCCATTTTTATAGTCTTTGGTATGACTCGGCCGGGTTTTGAACTCACAACCTACAGATCTCAGGGCGCACACTCTAACCACTAGGGCACTGAGTAGGTGGACCGACATCATATTGAAGTGCCATGGGATGGCACCTCAAGTCATACTTGCCAACCCTCCCGAATTTTCCGGGAGATTCCCGAAATTCAGCGCCTCTCCCGAAAACCTCCCGGGACAAATATTCTCCCGAAAATCTCCCGATTTTCAGCCGGAGCTGGAAGCCACGCCCCCTCCAGCTCCATGCGGACCTGAGTGAGGACAGCCAACAGGGTGACAAGAACTAAATCATCCAGACTAGAGATAAATTGTATAATTATGTTTATCTTACCTAAAAATAAATATATTTATTAATTTAAAAAAAACAACCTAAATACATTTTTACTATATTTTGCTAAAAACATCAAAATGAATTGTATTTTTATTTGTATTTTTTCATGACTCCTTATTACATCTAGCCATAGAATTATACATTAAAATAAACATATTTGAAATAATTGATTTTAAATTATCATAATAATTCATTTAAAATGACCATATTTAATTATTATGTTTATCTTACCTAAAAATAAATATATTTATTAATAAAAAATAAAAAAAACTAAATACATTTTTACTATATTTTGCTAAAAACATCAAAATTAATTGTATTTTTATTTGTATTTTTTCATGACTCCTTATTACATCCAGCCATAGAATTATACATTAAAATAAACATATTTGAAATAATTGATTTTAAATTATCATAATAATTCATTTAAAATGACCGTATTTAATTATTATGTTTATCTTACCTAAAAATAAATATATTTATTAATTTAAAAAAAAAAAAACTAAATACATTTTTACTATATTTTGCTAAAAACATCAAAATTAATTGTATTTTTATTTGTATTTTTTCATGACTCCTTATTGCATCCAGCCATAGAATTATACATTAAAATAAACATATTTGAAATAATTGATTTTAAATTATCATAATAATTCATTTAAAATGACCATATTTAATTATTATGTTTATCTTACCTAAAAATAAATATATTTATTAATTAAAAAAAAAAAAAAACTAAATACATTTTTACTATATTTTGCTAAAAACATCAAAATTAATTGTATTTCTATTTGTATTTTTTCATGACTCCTTATTACATCCAGCCATAGAATTATACATTAAAATAAACATATTTGAAATAATTGATTTTAAATTATCATAATAATTCATTTAAAATGACCATATTTAATTATTAAAATAATTGCTTGTTTATCAACAACTTTAGCATTTTATTCATTACATTTTGAAACTCTCAGAAGCCAAGTTATGTTACATTCCTTAAGATTTATTTATGCAAGTTTGAAGTATCAATTATCTAAACACAGTTTGTTTGCATATTTTCAGGATGTAGATATATATATATATATATATTAAAAAAAATATATATATATATATATATATATATGTATGAAATACTTGACTTGGTGAATTCTAGCTGTCAATATACTCCTCCCCTCTTAACCACGCCCCCAACCACGCCCCGCCCCACCCCCGACCACGCCCCCACCCCCCACCTCCCGAAATCGGAGGTCTCAAGGTTGGCAAGTATGCCTCAAGTTCATATGTGAGTCAAGACAGGTGGCCAAATACTTTTAGCAATATCGTGTATGTCGAGCTTTTGTGCTCAGCTGTTACACTTAGCGAGTGTTTTATTGACCGAGGACCACACGAACCGGCGTGGCGGTCCGGACCCGTCCTCCGGGCCTCGAGTGTGACACCTGTGCGGCCGAGCGTTGACAAGACGGAGGGAAACGCTCTGAATACCAAAAGGTTGTCCTCTGCCCTCTGAAGGACCCGACAGGGGGGGAAGGTCTCGGAAGGAAGTAACCTTGACATGAAGGACAGGTAGGCTGTTAGCGGCCCCCTCCGAGCTGATGAAACCTCGCTAGACTAAGGACAGCGGTGTCAGGGGAGGAGGGGCTGCCGTTGTCACGGCAACGAGCAACTTTTTACCTCCCTCATGCCTCTGACTTTTTGGACATATTCCAGGTTAGGTCGCCGACCATGGGGAGTTCCCCCGTGCACGCGTGGAAGAGTGGGTGTTGCATTTCAATGTAACATCGCGGGCGCACTCGTCCCGAAGTGATTGTCATGAATGATGCATGAGAAAAACGTTATATCGTGTCAAAACCACCCCCCCTCCTTGCCCCCCATCCTCGCGCCGTTCCTCCTCCGCGTGCCGTCGCTCTTTTCTCCTCCCCAGATGAAGCTGGTTGAGGGATACAAATCGGGGCCGTAATGCGCTTTGTTGCTTTTGTGTCGGCGTTGTTTCACATCCATCCGCCTGCCTGGCGCCCCCCCCGCCTGCTGCCGTCTCTTTCGCTCTTAGCGCCGCCATGATTAGCCCCTTTGCGATAATAGATAACAATTTGGATAATTACTCGCTTCCTGCCTCTTAAACGTAACAATGTGCTCGCTTAGCTGGGTTCGGGCTTGGCGTGTTTTGGAGTCTTTACGCTCAAACGAACCGCGGAATTGGCTTAATTTCTAATATTAGATATAGCGGGAGGAGAGAAAAAAAAGTATTGGGACACTTCCTACTTCCTACCTTTTTTAGAAGGTTTGTCATCAAACACTGATGACATCTATTAAACAAGACAAGAAGCAAAGAATTAAACAGAGACAGAATTACATTTGGCTCAATTGAGGAGAGACGCCTGGACACCGTACCCTTGTACAGTGTATACAAAAGTGTGTACAAACATAGGATGGGAAGCAACATGAAGGTGTTCTGTTTCTTTCATGTATTGTAATCAACAGAAAGATATTGTTTTGACCCACAAACTACAAAGCGGAGAGGAAGCAGGACCAGACTCTCCGATAGGTAGGTATGTCGCCGGTCAGTCGGTCGGTCGGTAGGTATGTCCTTCGTCGGTCGGTCGGTAGGTAGGTAGGTCATCGGTCAGTAGGTAGATAGGTCGGTAGGTAGGTAGATAGGAAGGTAGGTAGGTAGGTTGTGGGTCGGTCGGTAGGTACTGTAGGTAGGTCGTCGGTCGGTCGGTAGGTAGGTGGGTAGGTTGTCGGTCAGTTGGTCGGTCGGTAGGTAGGACGTCGGTCAGTCGGTCGGCCGGTAGGTAGGACGTCGGTCAGTCGGTCGGTCGGTTGGTCAGTCGTTAAGTAGGTAGGTAGGTAGGTCGTCGGTCGGTCGGTCTGTAGGTAGGTCGTCAATTGGTAGGTCGGTAGGAAGATAGGTACGTAGGTAGGTAGGTAGGTAGGTTGTCGGTTGGTAGGTAAGTACGTAGGTAGGTCGTCGGTCGATCGGTCGGTCGGTCGGTAGGTAGGTAGGTAGGTAGGCAGCAGTGACGTGCGGTGAGGTTGATGGCTGGTGAGGCACTGACTTCATCACAGTCAGATTTACAAACATATGAAGCCTAAAGAGTATCTTATTCACCATTTGATTGGCAGCAGTTAATGGGTTATGTTTAAAAGCTCATACCAGCATTCTTCCCTGCTTGGCACTCAGCATCAAGGGTTGGAATTGGGGGTTAAATCAACAACAATTATTCCTGGGCGCGGCGCCGTTGCTGCCCACTGCTCCCCTCACCTCCCAGGGGGTGATCAAGGGATGGGTCAAATGCAGAGGACAAATTTCACCACACCTAGTGTGTGTGTGACAATCATTGGTACTTTAACTTAACTTTAACTTTACACATACAAACTGTAGCACACAAAAAAGCACATTTAATAAAAAAAAAAACGTTATTATGGTCTTACCTTTACTTATAAGTGCGGGAACAGTGGTGTTGGTGTTGGAGGAGTTGTGAATGAATTAAATATGAAATCCGTGCTGCAGTCTGCAGGTGTACCTAATGTTGTGTCCCTGCAGTCGTTCACGGCTCCTCCGACGTGAGCAATGTTGTTTTTGCACTTTTTGGCTTCTTGTTAAGTGACTTTTTTGGGGTGGATTCGGTCTTGCACGTGGAGGGTTTGGGTGTGGGCTTTGGTTGGTGTGGCGCTCCGGTCGGGGGGTGCAGTCTGCGCGGAGGTGCATTAACCGGCACCAGGAGGCGGGGTTACGCGAGCCTCACACAGTGCGTCTACGCAGCAGTTTTATGATTGCTCAGCACAAGAAATACGTTCCACACATACAGTTGTTGACAAAATACACTGTACATTATATACCTCAGCTAACTAAACTATGGAAATGTATAATATAGTTCATATAGCAATACAGTCTCACTGCACAGCAGGCCAGCAGTTAGCCGAGTCTGCAATCCATGTTGAGGCACAGAGTGACGTGCCTCAACTGGCTGCTGTTCACCGCACCGTCTCTTCTCAGTATTTGAACGGCAAATGTGAAAATTCAGCGATTTTGAATAAAAATAATCTAAAACTGGTGAAGTTGAATGGAAAATAACTTTATAGTATAATAACTGGATACATATAACAATTTAATTTTTTTTTTTCTTTTTACATTTTTTTTCTTTCCATGATGGCCTCTAGTGACCGCACGTCACTGGTGGGTTTATTGTTAGGCAGTTTCATTAGCGTCCTCCCAGCGCGGTAACAACACACAACAACAGCAGTCATGTTTTATTCTACCGTAAAGCAGTTCGTCTGCCGTAAACAGCAATGTTGTTGTAATATATTGAGTTGGAGGCAATAACCAGGCGAGGTGATGAAGTACGTCTCTTTACTGTAGACTTCAGAACAGACTCACACACTTGACGTCAGGTGCGCAACACCACGTAAATCGTTGGCCAACCAAAAAGTAACCCCAGTACGCTATAGCCAACATTCACCAGGAGATGGCAACAGACAAACATAGATCACTCTATTACATTCCTCCCCTTTTAGAAATGTAGAATTTACTCAAAATAAATAAATAACCCAACCAAAAAATGCAGCAGCTCAATTAAAAAACTGTACTCATTTGTAAACAGTCACATGCTTATTATACTGTTTGTATAATAAGCATGTGACTGTTTACAAATGAGGGTTAAGAGTTCAGTACTAAAAAAAAAGAAAAAAGAATGTGGCTTAAGTACAGTTTTTTAATTGAGCTGTTGCATTTTTTGGTTGGGTTGGTGGGTAGGTAGGTATGTCATCGGTCGGTTGGTCGGTCAGTCAGTAGGTAGATAGGTCGGTAGGTAGGTAGATAGGTAGGTAGGTAGGTTATCGGTCGGTCGATAGGTAGGTAGGTCGTCGGTCGGTCGGTAAGTAGGTAGGTTATCGGTTGGTAGGTATGTCGCCGGTCAGTCGGTCGGTCGGTAGGTATGTCCTTCGTCGGTCGGTCGGTAGGTAGGTAGGTTATCGGTTGGTCGGTAGGTCGGTCAGTAGGTAGATAGGTCGGTAAGTAGGTAGATAGGTAGGTAGGTAGGTAGGTTGTGGGTCGGTCGGTAGGTACTGTAGGTAGGTCGTCGGTCGGTCGGTAGGTAGGTGGGTAGGTTGTCGGTGAGTCGGTCGGTCGGTAGGTAGGACGTCGGTCAGTCGGTCGGCCGGTAGGTAGGACGTCGGTCAGTCGGTCGGTCGGTTGGTCAGTCGTTAAGTAGGTAGGTATGTCGGTAGGTAGGTCGTCGGTCGGTCGGTAGGTAGGTTGTCAATTGGTAGGTCGGTAGGAAGATAGGTAGGTAGGTAGGTAGGTACGTAGGTTGGTCGTCGGTCGATCGGTCGGTCGGTCGGTCGGTAGGTAGGTAGGTAGGTAGGTAGGTAGGTAGGTCGTTGGTCGGTCGGTAGGTAGGTAGGTAGGTTGTCTGATGGTCGGTCGGTAGGTAGGTAGGTCGTCGGTCGATTGGTCGTCAGCCGGTCGGTAGGTAGGTATGTCGTCGGTCGATTGGTCGTCGGTCGGTCGGTGGGTAGGTATGTCGTCGGTCAGTCGGTAGATAGATAGGTAGGTAGGTAGGTAGATAGAAATAATGAGTGCATAGAGGATGGAGGTGTAAAATAAAGAAACCATGTGAAGTGGTTTGTCTCACACCTCTCCCCTCTCCTCCCCGCATCCCTCCTTCCCTCCCTCCCTCCACCCTGCTCTCCTCCCTCCCTCGCCGTAGTTGTTCTACCGTGTGACAGAGGAGCGAGCTCGCCAGGCAGAGCTCTACTTGGTGGGCATGGTGTGCTACTACGGCAAGCACTACTCCACCTTCTTCTTCCAGACCAAGATACGCAAATGGATGTACTTCGACGATGCCCAAGTCAAAGAGGTGAGTGGGTGTGTGTGTGTGTGTGTGTGTGTGTGTGTGTGTGTGTGTGTGTGTGTGTGTGTGTGTGTGTGCACATTTACTTGTTCTTTTGGCTGCAACTGATTATGTGTTAAGGTCGTTTGGATGTTGGCTGTCTTCCTAGCTGTGAGTCACGTAGAGGATATGTGCCGCTGTAATGAGAAAGTATCGCCACGTGATATCAAAATGGACACACTGCAGCATGTATAGGACATGTTTGACCTTCGGCTTTTGGCAGTCAGTCCAACGCGCTCTCTCTCCGTATGGACCTTTTACTTTGCCTAATGTGTGTGTGTGTGTGTGTGTGTGTGTGTGTCCAGATCGGCCCTAAGTGGAAGGACGTGGTGTCCCGCTGTATCAAAGGCCATTATCAGCCCCTGCTGCTGCTCTACGCTGACCCCCGTGGGACGCCGGTGATACTGCAGGAGAGCTCCAACCCCTGCACCGGCTCCAACCCGCAGCTGGAGCTCCAGCACTGCAGCGGCAGCAGCAAGGCGGGCTACGACAGCGAGGACTCCGGTACGGGACTGCCGCACCAGCAGATTACTCTGGTGACCATAATCCGGGGCGGGGGGGTTAAGCGAGGTTGTGCCAATAACGCGCTGACCTTCAACCCTCTAAAGAACATGTTTTTATCCCGGACTCTGACGGTAAACACACGGCTGCTCGGGATTAACCCAAAGGTCCTGTCTTAGGTCGGGAGCCGTCCATTTCCAGCGATACCCGGACGGACTCGTCGACGGACAGCTCGAGTCACCGCGCCTCACGCAGTCGACCTCTGCACCAATCCACGGGCAGCCACCTGTCCAGTGACTCTCAGACCACCGTGGTCTGCAACTACCAGCTTGGCACGCCGTCCCACGGTGCAGACGCCGGAGGTACGACTACTACTACTTCTACTACTGCTAGTACTACTGAGGCCTGTCTTCTTTTGGGAGTAGTTATAGGGGTACATTTTGGGGGTAGGCTTGTGTTTGTGTACCCTGAAGACTAAAACTGAACACCTGAGGTACCAACAACTGCATTGGAGCCCAATAATTACTCCAGTAAGTCCCAATAGGGTCACTTCTACCAGGACTGGTAGCTCTGACCTTAGACTGGACGACAGGTCCCTTCTACCAGGACTGGTAGCTCTGACCTTAGACTGGACCAACTGTACCTTCTACCAGGACTGGTAGCTCTGACCTTAGACTGGACTACAGGTCCCTTCTACCAGCACTGGTAGCTCTGACCTTAGACTGGACCACAGGTCCCTTCTACCAGGACTGGTAGCTCTGACCTTAGACTGGACCAACTGTCCCTTCTACCGGGACTGGTAGCTCTGACCTTAGACTGGACCACAGGTCCCTTCTACCAGGACTGGTAGCTCTGACCTTAAACTGGACCACAGGTCCCTTCTACCAGGACTGGTAGCTCTGACCTTAGACTGGACCACAAGTCCCTTCTACCAGGACTGGTAGCTCTGACCTTAGACTGGACCAACTGTCCCTTCCACCAGGACTGGTAGCTCTGACCTTAGACTGGACCACAGGTCCCTTTTACCAGGACTGGTAGCTCTGACCTTAGACTGGACCACAGGTTCCTCTACCAGGACTGGTAGCTCTGACCTTAGACTGCACCACAGGTCCATTCTACCATGACTGGTAGCTCTGACCTTAGACTGGACCAACTGTCCCTTCTACCGGGACTAGTAGCTCTGACCTTAGACTGGACCACAGGTCCCTTCTACCATGACTGGTAGCGCTGACCTTAAACTGGACCACAGGTCCCTTCTACCGGGACTGATAGCTCTGACCTTAGACTGGACCACAGGTCCCTTCTACCAGGACTGGTAGCTCTGACCTTAAACTGGACCACAGGTCCCTTCTACCAGGACTGGTAGCTCTGACCTTAGACTGGACCACAGGTCCCTTCTACCAGGACTGGTAGCTCTGACCTTAGACTGGACCACAGGTCCCTTCTACCAGGACTGGTAGCTCTGACCTTAGACTGGACCACAGGTCCCTTCTACCAGGACTGGTAGCTCTGACCTTAGACTGGACCAACTGTCCCTTCTACCGGGACTGGTAGCTCTGACCTTAGACTGGACCACAGGTCCCTTCTACCAGGACTGGTAGCTCTGACCTTAAACTGGACCACAGGTCCCTTCTACCAGGACTGGTATCTCTGACCTTAGACTGGACCACAGGTCCCTTTTACCAGGACTGGTAGCTCTGACCTTAGACTGGACCACAGGTCCATTCTACCAGGACTGGTAGCTCTGACCTTAGACTGGACCACAGGTCCCTTCTACCAGGACTGGTAGCTCTGACCTTAGACCACACCACAGGTCCACTACCGTTTGTGTAGCAGAGTGTACTCCTGTCATATACAGCACAAGTGCCAAACTCAGGGCCACATCATTTTAATTGGTCCGCCATGTCCTTTTATGTTGTACGCTACATTATTTATTGTGGCCCACCACTTCATTTAATGTGCTCCATTACATTATTTCAAGTAGCCCGCCACATCATTTATGTGGTCCACCATGTAATTTAAGTGGCTTGCCACATCATTTTATATGGTCTATCACTTCCTTTAAGGTGGCCCGCCACATCATTTTAAATGGATGGCCCCATCATTTTATGTGTTCCGCCACATTATTTTATGTGCTCCATCACATTATTTCATGTGGCCCGCCACGTCATTTATGTGGTACACCATGTAATTTAAGTGGCTTTCCGCAACATTTTATGTTGTCTGTTATGTTATTTAATGTGGCCCGCCACATTATTTTATGTGCTCCATCACATTATTTCATGTGGCCCGCCACGTCATTTATGTGGTACACCATGTAATTTAAGTGGCTTTCCGCAACATTTTATGTTGTCTGTTATGTTATTTAATGTGGCCCGCCACAACAATTTATGTTGTCTGCTATGTCATTCAATTTGGCCCGCCACATCGTTTTATGTGGTTGGCCACATTATTTTATGTGTTGCGGCACATTATTTTATGTTGTCCGCCACATAATTTAAGTCCCCCACCTTTCATTTTATGTGTTTCACCAGATCTTTAAAGTGGCCTACCACTTAATTTTACGTAGTCCACCATGTAATTTACCAGGCTTGCCACATTATTTTATGTGGTCCACTACTTGCTTTAAAGTGGCCTGCCATAACATTTGATTTGGTTTACTACATCAATTAATGTGGCCCGCCTTTTTCTTTGTGTGTGTTTGGTTTGCCACGTGATTTTATGTGGCCCGCCACATAATTTATGTGGTTCATCATGTAAATTAAGTGGCTTGCCACAACATTTTATGTGGTCTGTTATGTCATTTAATATGGCCCGCCACAACATTTTTGTTGTCTGCTATGTCATATAATTTGGCCCGCCACATCATTTTATGTGGTTAGCCCCATTATTTTATGTGTTCCGCCACATTATTTTATGTACTCCATTACATTATTTTAAGTGGCCCGCCACGTCGTTTGTGTGGTCTGCCATGTAATTTAAGTGGCTTGCCACATCATTTTATGTTGTCTGCTATGTCCTTTAAATTGGCCCGCCATATCATTTTATGTGGTTGGCCCCATTATTTTATGTGTTCCGTCACATTATTTTATGTGGTCTGCCACATGCCTTAAGTCCCCCTCCTGTCATTTTATGTGTTTCACCAGATTATTTAAAGTGGCCCACCACTTCATTTTATGTGGTTGGCCCCATCATTTTATGTGTTTTGCCACATTTGATGTGTTAAGGCACATTATTTTATGTGGTCTGCCACATAACTTAAGTTCCCCTCCTGTCATTGTATGTGTTTCACCAGTTCATTTAATGTGGCCACATCATTTTATGTGATTGGCCACATTATTTTATGCGCTCCATTACACTATTATAAGTGGCCTGCGACATAATTTTTGTGGTCCACCTGGCTTGCCACAACATTTTATGTTGTGTGTTATGTCATTTAAAGTGGCCCACAACATTTTATGTTGTCTGCTATGTCATTTAATTTGGCCATTTTATGTGGTTGGCCACAGTATTTTATGTGTTCCGCCACATAATTTAAGTCCCCCTCCTGTCATTTTATGTGTTTCACCAGGTTATTTAAATTGGCCCACCAATTCATTTTATGTGGTCTGTTCTATTATTTTATGTGGTCCGCCCTTCATGTAAGTGGTGCACCATATCATTAAAGTGGCCCATCACATCATTTAAGTGGTCCGCCACTTCCTTAAAGGTGGACTGCCACTTCATTTACATGGGTCGCCACATTATTTTATGCAGTCTGCCACCTTATTTTATGTGGTCCGCCCTTCATTTAAGTGGCCCGCCACATCATTTCATGTGGTTGGCAACATCAATCAAGGTGGCTCGCCACATCATTTTTATGTGGCCGTCACATTGTTTAAGTGGTCCGCCACTTCCTTTAAGGTGGTCCGTCACGTCATTTCTTGTGGTCCACCATGTAATTGAGGTGGCCTGCCACAACATTTCATGTAGTCCAACGCTTTCTTCAACATTTTGTGTGCTTCACAACATCATTTTATGTATTTCGCCGCATTATTTAATGCCCTTCATTTATGTGGCCCCCCACGTCATTTTATTGGGTTCACCACACCATTTAAGGTTGCCTGCCACATAATTTCATGTGGTTGGCCAAATTTTTTGATGTAGTGCGCTATTTGGCCCGCCACTTCATTTAAAGTGACCCGTCACATCATTTAAGTGGTCTGTCAGTTCCTTCAAGGTGGACTGCCACATCATTTACATGGTCAGCCACTTTTTAAAGCGGCCCGCTAAAACCTTTAATAAGCACGCCACATCATTTAAATTGGCCCGTCACATTATTTAGGTGGTCTGTCAGTTCTTTTAAGGTGGACTGCCACATCATTTACATGGTCAGCCACATTCTTTAATGTGGCCCGCTAAAACCTTTAATAAGCACGCCACATCATTTAAATTGGCCCGTCACATTATTTAGGTGGTCTGTCAGTTCTTTTAAGGTGGACTGCCACATCATTTACATGGTCAGCCACATTCTTTAATGTGGCCCGCTAAAACCTTTAATAAGCGCGCCACATCATTTAAAGTGGCCCGTCACATTATTTAGGTGGTCTGTCAGTTCTTTTAAGGTGGACTGTCACATCATTTACATGGTCAGCCACTTTTTAAAGCGGCCCGCTAAAACCTTTAATAAGCACGCCACATCATTTACATTATTTTATGCGGTCTGCCACATTATTTTATGTGGTCCGCTCTATTATTTTATGTGGTCCGCCCTTCATTTATGTGGTCCGCCACGTCATTTAAGTGGCCCGCCGTCATTTCATGTGGTTGGCAACATCAATCAAGGTGGCTCGCCACATCATTTACATGGGTCGCCACATTATTTTATGCGGTCTGCCACGTTATCTGCCACATTATTTCATGTGGTCCACCACATTATTTTATGTTGTCCGCTCTATTATTTTATGTGGTCCGCCCTTCATTTAAGTGGTGTGCCACATCATTTAAAGTGGCCCGTCATATCATTTAAGTGGTTCGCCACTTCCTTAAAGGTGGACTGCCACATCATGTAAACGGCCCGCCGTCATTTCATGTGGTTGGCAACATCAATCAAGGTGGCTCGCCACATCATTTACATGGGTTGCCACTTTATTTTATGCGGTCTGCCACATTATCTGCCACATTATTTCATGTGGTCCACCACATTATTTTATGTGGTCCGCTCTATTATTTAAGTGGTCCGTCCTTCATTTAAGTGGTGCGCCACATCATTTAAAGTGGCCCGTCACATCATTTAAGTGGCCCGCCACTTCCTTAAAGGGGGACTGCCACTTCATTTACATGGGTCGCCACATTATTTTATGCAGTCTGCCACATTATTTTATGTGGTCCGCTCTATTATTTTATGTGGTCCGCCCTTCATTTAAGTGGCCCGCCACGTCATTTCACGTGGTTGGCAACATCAATCAAGGTGGCTCGCCACATCATTTTTTATGTGGCCGTCACATTGTTTAAGTGGTCCACCACTTCCTTTAAGGTGGTCCGTCACGTCATTTCTTGTGGTCCACCATGTAATTGAGGTGGCCTGCCACAACATTTCATGTGGTCCAACGCTTTCTTCAACATTTTGTGTGCTTCACAACATCATTTTATGTATTTCGCCGCATTATTTAATGCCCTTCATTTATGTGGCCCCCCACGTCATTTTATTGGGTTCACCACACCATTTAAGGTTGCCTGCCACATAATTTCATGTGGTTGGCCAAATTTTTTGATGTAGTGCGCTATTTGGCCCGCCACTTCATTTAAAGTGACCCGTCACATCATTTAAGTGGTCTGTCAGTTCCTTCAAGGTGGACTGCCACATCATTTACATGGTCAGCCACTTTTTAAAGCGGCCCGCTAAAACCTTTAATAAGCACGCCACATCATTTAAATTGGCCCGTCACATTATTTAGGTGGTCTGTCAGTTCTTTTAAGGTGGACTGCCACATCATTTACATGGTCAGCCACATTCTTTAATGTGGCCCGCTAAAACCTTTAATAAGCGCGCCACATCATTTAAAGTGGCCCGTCACATTATTTAGGTGGTCTGTCAGTTCTTTTAAGGTGGACTGTCACATCATTTACATGGTCAGCCACTTTTTAAAGCGGCCCGCTAAAACCTTTAATAAGCACGCCACATCATTTACATTATTTTATGCGGTCTGCCACATTATTTTATGTGGTCCGCTCTATTATTTTATGTGGTCCGCCCTTCATTTATGTGGTCCGCCACGTCATTTAAGTGGCCCGCCGTCATTTCATGTGGTTGGCAACATCAATCAAGGTGGCTCGCCACATCATTTACATGGGTCGCCACATTATTTTATGCGGTCTGCCACATTATCTGCCACATTATTTCATGTGGTCCACCACATTATTTTATGTTGTCCGCTCTATTATTTTATGTGGTCCGCCCTTCATTTAAGTGGTGTGCCACATCATTTAAAGTGGCCCGTCATATCATTTAAGTGGTTCGCCACTTCCTTAAAGGTGGACTGCCACATCATGTAAACGGCCCGCCGTCATTTCATGTGGTTGGCAACATCAATCAAGGTGGCTCGCCACATCATTTACATGGGTTGCCACTTTATTTTATGCGGTCTGCCACATTATCTGCCACATTATTTCATGTGGTCCACCACATTATTTTATGTGGTCCGCTCTATTATTTTATGTGGTCCGTCCTTCATTTAAGTGGTGCGCCACATCATTTAAAGTGGCCCGTCATATCATTTAAGTGGCCCGCCACTTCCTTAAAGGGGGACTGCCACTTCATTTACATGGGTCGCCACATTATTTTATGCAGTCTGCCACATTATTTTATGTGGTCCGCTCTATTATTTTATGTGGTCCGCCCTTCATTTAAGTGGCCCGCCACGTCATTTCATGTGGTTGGCAACATCAATCAAGGTGGCTCGCCACATCATTTTTTATGTGGCCGTCACATTGTTTAAGTGGTCCACCACTTCCTTTAAGGTGGTCCGTCACGTCATTTCTTGTGGTCCACCATGTAATTGAGGTGGCCTGCCACAACATTTCATGTGGTCCAACGCTTTCTTCAACATTTTGTGTGCTTCACAACATCATTTTATGTATTTCGCCGCATTATTTAATGCCCTTCATTTATGTGGCCCCCCACGTCATTTTATTGGGTTCACCACACCATTTAAGGTTGCCTGCCACATAATTTCATGTGGTTGGCCAAATTTTTTGATGTAGTGCGCTATTTGGCCCGCCACTTCATTTAAAGTGACCCGTCACATCATTTAAGTGGTCTGTCAGTTCCTTCAAGGTGGACTGCCACATCATTTACATGGTCAGCCACTTTTTAAAGCGGCCCGCTAAAACCTTTAATAAGCACGCCACATCATTTAAATTGGCCCGTCACATTATTTAGGTGGTCTGTCAGTTCTTTTAAGGTGGACTGCCACATCATTTACATGGTCAGCCACATTCTTTAATGTGGCCCGCTAAAACCTTTAATAAGCGCGCCACATCATTTAAAGTGGCCCGTCACATTATTTAGGTGGTCTGTCAGTTCTTTTAAGGTGGACTGTCACATCATTTACATGGTCAGCCACTTTTTAAAGCGGCCCGCTAAAACCTTTAATAAGCACGCCACATCATTTACATTATTTTATGCGGTCTGCCACATTATTTTATGTGGTCCGCTCTATTATTTTATGTGGTCCGCCCTTCATTTATGTGGTCCGCCACGTCATTTAAGTGGCCCGCCGTCATTTCATGTGGTTGGCAACATCAATCAAGGTGGCTCGCCACATCATTTACATGGGTCGCCACATTATTTTATGCGGTCTGCCACATTATCTGCCACATTATTTCATGTGGTCCACCACATTATTTTATGTTGTCCGCTCTATTATTTTATGTGGTCCGCCCTTCATTTAAGTGGTGTGCCACATCATTTAAAGTGGCCCGTCATATCATTTAAGTGGTTCGCCACTTCCTTAAAGGTGGACTGCCACATCATGTAAACGGCCCGCCGTCATTTCATGTGGTTGGCAACATCAATCAAGGTGGCTCGCCACATCATTTACATGGGTCGCCACATTATTTTATGCGGTCTGCCACATTATCTGCCACATTATTTCATGTGGTCCACCACATTATTTTATGTGGTCCGCTCTATTATTTTATGTGGTCCGTCCTTCATTTAAGTGGTGCGCCACATCATTTAAAGTGGCCCGTCATATCATTTAAGTGGCCCGCCACTTCCTTAAAGGGGGACTGCCACTTCATTTACATGGGTCGCCACATTATTTTATGCAGTCTGCCACATTATTTTATGTGGTCCGCTCTATTATTTTATGTGGTCCGCCCTTCATTTAAGTGGCCCGCCACGTCATTTCACGTGGTTGGCAACATCAATCAAGGTGGCTCGCCACATCATTTTTTATGTGGCCGTCACATTGTTTAAGTGGTCCACCACTTCCTTTAAGGTGGTCCGTCACGTCATTTCTTGTGGTCCACCATGTAATTGAGGTGGCCTGCCACAACATTTCATGTGGTCCAACGCTTTCTTCAACATTTTGTGTGCTTCACAACATCATTTTATGTATTTCGCCGCTTTATTTAATGCCCTTCATTTATGTGGCCCCCCACGTCATTGTATTGGGTTCACCACACCATTTAAGGTTGCCTGCCACATAATTTCATGTGGTTGGCCAAATTTTTTGATGTAGTGCGCTATTTGGCCCGCCACTTCATTTAAAGTGACCCGTCACATCATTTAAGTGGTCTGTCAGTTCCTTCAAGGTGGACTGCCACATCATTTACATGGTCAGCCACTTTTTAAAGCGGCCCGCTAAAACCTTTAATAAGCACGCCACATCATTTAAATTGGCCCGTCACATTATTTAGGTGGTCTGTCAGTTCTTTTAAGGTGGACTGCCACATCATTTACATGGTCAGCCACATTCTTTAATGTGGCCCGCTAAAACCTTTAATAAGCGCGCCACATCATTTAAAGTGGCCCGTCACATTATTTAGGTGGTCTGTCAGTTCTTTTAAGGTGGACTGTCACATCATTTACATGGTCAGCCACTTTTTAAAGCGGCCCGCTAAAACCTTTAATAAGCACGCCACATCATTTACATTATTTTATGCGGTCTGCCACATTATTTTATGTGGTCCGCTCTATTATTTTATGTGGTCCGCCCTTCATTTATGTGGTCCGCCACGTCATTTAAGTGGCCCGCCGTCATTTCACGTGGTTGGCAACATCAATCAAGGTGGCTCGCCACATCATTTACATGGGTCGCCACTTTATTTTATGCGGTCTGCCACATTATCTGCCACATTATTTCATGTGGTCCACCACATTATTTTATGTTGTCCGCTCTATTATTTTATGTGGTCCGCCCTTCATTTAAGTGGTGTGCCACATCATTTAAAGTGGCCCGTCATATCATTTAAGTGGTTCGCCACTTCCTTAAAGGTGGACTGCCACGTCATGTAAACGGCCCGCCGTCATTTCATGTGGTTGGCAACATCAATCAAGGTGGCTCGCCACATCATTTACATGGGTTGCCACTTTATTTTATGCGGTCTGCCACATTATCTGCCACATTATTTCATGTGGTCCACCACATTATTTTATGTGGTCCGCTCTATTATTTTATGTGGTCCGTCCTTCATTTAAGTGGTGCGCCACATCATTTAAAGTGGCCCGTCATATCATTTAAGTGGCCCGCCACTTCCTTAAAGGGGGACTGCCACTTCATTTACATGGGTCGCCACATTATTTTATGCAGTCTGCCACATTATTTTATGTGGTCCGCTCTATTATTTTATGTGGTCCGCCCTTCATTTAAGTGGTGTGCCACATCATTTAAAGTGGCCCGTCACATTATTTAGGTGGTCTGTCAGTTCTTTTAAGGTGGACTGTCACATCATTTACATGGGTCGCCACATTATTTTATGCGGTCTGCCACATTATTTTATGTGGTCCGCCCTTCATTTATGTGGTCCGCCATGTCATTTAAGTGGCCCGCCGTCATTTCATGTGGTTGGCAACATCAATCAAGGTGGCTCGCCACATCATTTACATGGGTCGCCACTTTATTTTATGCGGTCTGCCACATTATCTACAACATTATTTCATGTGGTCCGCCACATTATTTTATGTGGTCCGCTCTATTATTTTATGTGGTCCGTCCTTCATTTAAGTGGTGCGCCACATCATTTAAAGTGGCCCGTCATATCATTTAAGTGGCCCGCCACTTCCTTAAAGGGGGACTGCCACTTCATTTACATGGGTCGCCACATTATTTTATGCAGTCTGCCACATTATTTTATGTGGTCCGCTCTATTATTTTATGTGGTCCGCCCTTCATTTAAGTGGTGTGCCACATCATTTAAAGTGGCCCGTCACATTATTTAGGTGGTCTGTCAGTTCTTTTAAGGTGGACTGTCACATCATTTACATGGGTCGCCACATTATTTTATGCGGTCTGCCACATTATTTTATGTGGTCCGCCCTTCATTTATGTGGTCCGCCATGTCATTTAAGTGGCCCGCCGTCATTTCATGTGGTTGGCAACATCAATCAAGGTGGCTCGCCACATCATTTACATGGGTCGCCACTTTATTTTATGCGGTCTGCCACATTATCTGCCACATTATTTCATGTGGTCCACCACATTATTTTATGTGGTCCACTCTATTATTTTATGTGGTCCGCCCTTCATTTAAGTGGTGTGCCACGCCATTTAAAGTGGCCCGTCACATCATTTAAGTGGTCCGCCACTTCCTTAAAGGTGGACTGCCACGTCATGTAAGCGGCCCGCCGTCATTTCATGTGGTTGGCAACATCAATCAAGGTGGCTCGCCACATCATTTACATGGGTCACCACCACATTATTTTACGCGGTCTGCCACATTATCTGCCACATTATTTCATGTGGTCCGCCACATTATTTTATGTTGTCCGCTCTATTATTTTATGTGGTCCGCCCTTCATTTAAGTGGTGTGCCAACCATTTAAAGTGGCCCGTCACATCATTTAAGTGGTCCACCACTTCCTTAAAGGTGGACTGCCACTTCATTTACATGGGTCGCCACATTATTTGATGTGGTCTGCCACATAACTTAAGTCCCTCTCCTGTCATTTTATGTGTTTCACCAGATTATTTAAAGTGGCCCACTACTTCATTTTACGTGGTTGGCCCCATAATTTTATGTGTTTCGTCACATTTGATGTGTTAAGGCACATTATTTTATGTGTTCTGCCACATAACTCAAGTCCCCCTCCTGTCATTTTATGTGTTTCACCAGTTCATTTAATGTGGCCACATCATTTTATGTGGTTGGCCCCATTATTTTATGCGCTCTATTACACTATTATAAGTGGCCTGCGACATCATTTTTGTGGTCCACCTGGCTTGCCACAACATTTGATGTTGTGTGTTATGTCATTTAAAGTGGCCCACAACATTTTATGTTGTCTGCTATGTCATTTAATTTGGCCATTTTATGTGGTTGGCCACATTATTTTATGTGTTCCGCCACATAATTTAAGTCGCCCTCCTGTCATTTTATGTGTTTCACCAGGTTATTTAAATTGGCCCACCAATTCATTTTATGTGGTATGTTCTATTATTTTATGTGGTCCGCCCTTCATGTAAGTGGTGCACCATATCATTAAAGTGGCCCATCACATCATTTAAGTGGTCCGCCACATCCTTAAAGGTGGACTGCCACTTCATTTACATGGGTCGCCACATTATTTTATGCAGTCTGCCACATTATTTTATGTGGTCCGCCCTTCATTTAAGTGGCCCGCCAAATCATTTCATGTGGTTGGCAACATCAATCAATGTGGCTCGCCACATCATTTTTATGTGGCCGTCACATTGTTTAAGTGGTCCGCCACTTCCTTTAAGGTGGTCCGTCACGTCATTTCTTGTGGTCCACCATGTAATTGAAGTGGCCTGCCACAACATTTCATGTAGTCCAACGCTTCCTTCAACATTTTGTGTGCTTCACAACATCATTTTATGTATTTCGCCGCATTATTTTATGCCCTTCATTTACGTGGCCCCCCACGTCATTTTATTGGGTTCACCACACCATTTAAGGTTGCCTGCCACATAATTTCATGTGGTCCGCCACATTTTTTGATGTAGTGCGCTATTTGGCTCGCCAATTCATTTAAAGTGACCTGTCACATCATTTAAGTGGTTTGTCAGTTCCTTCAAGGTGGACTGCCACATCATTTACATGGTCAGCCACATTTTTGTAACGTGGTCAGCCACTTTCTTTAAGGTGGCCCGCTAAAACCTTTAATAAGCGCATCACGTCATTGAAGTGTTGCACCACATCATTTAAAGTGGCCCGTCACATTATTTAGGTGGTCTGTCAGTTCTTTTAAGGTGGACTGTCACATCATTTACATGGGTCGCCACATTATTTTATGCGGTCTGCCACAATCTTTTATGTGGTCCGCCCTTCATTTATGTGGTCCGCCATGTCATTTAAGTGGCCCGCCGTCATTTCATGTGGTTGGCAACATCAATCAAGGTGGCTCGCCACATCATTTACATGGGTCGCCACTTTATTTTATGCGGTCTGCCACATTATCTGCCACATTATTTCATGTGGTCCGCCACATTATTTTATGTGGTCCACTCTATTATTTATGTGGTCCGCCCTTCATTTAAGTGGTGTGCCACGCCATTTAAAGTGGCCCGTCACCTCATTTAAGTGGTCCGCCACTTCCTTAAAGGTGGACTGCCACGTCATGTAAGCGGCCCGCCGTCATTTCATGTGGTTGGCAACATCAATCAAGGTGGCTCGCCACATCATTTACATGGGTCGCCACATCATTTACATGGGTCGCCACATCATTTACATGGGTCGCCACATCATTTACATGGGTCGCCACATCATTTACATGGGTCGCCACATTATTTTATGCGGTCTGCCACATTATCTGCCACATTATTTCATGTGGTCCACCACATTATTTTATGTGGTCCGCTCTATTATTTTATGTGGTCCGCCCTTCATTTAAGTGGTGTGCCACATCATTTAAGGTGGCCCGTCACATCATTTAAGTGGTCCGCCACTTCCTTAAAGGTGGACTGACACTTCATTTACATGGGTCGCCACATTATTTTATGCGGTCTGTCACATTATTTTATGTGGTCCACTCTATTATTTATGTGGTCCGCCCTTCATTTAAGTGGTGTGCCACGCCATTTAAAGTGGCCCGTCACATCATTTAAGTGGTCCGCCACTTCCTTAAAGGTGGACTGCCACGTCATGTAAGCGGCCCGCCGTCATTTCATGTGGTTGGCAACATCAATCAAGGTGGCTCGCCACACATTTACATGGGTCGCCACATTATTTTATGCGGTCTGCCACATTATCTGCCACATTATTTCATGTGGTCCGCCACATTATTTTATGTGGTCCACTCTATTATTTATGTGGTCCGCCCTTCATTTAAGTGGTGTGCCACGCCATTTAAAGTGGCCCGTCACCTCATTTAAGTGGTCCGCCACTTCCTTAAAGGTGGACTGCCACGTCATGTAAGCGGCCCGCCGTCATTTCATGTGGTTGGCAACATCAATCAAGGTGGCTCGCCACATCATTTACATGGGTCGCCACATTATTTTATGCGGTCTGCCACATTATCTGCCACATTATTTCATGTGGTCCACCACATTATTTTATGTGGTCCGCTCTATTATTTTATGTGGTCCGCCCTTCATTTAAGTGGTGTGCCACATCATTTAAAGTGGCCCGTCACATCATTTAAGTGGTCCGCCACTTCCTTAAAGGTGGACTGCCACTTCATTTACATGGGTCGCCACATTATTTTATGCGGTCTGTCACATTATTTTATGTGGTCCACTCTATTATTTATGTGGTCCGCCCTTCATTTAAGTGGTGTGCCACGCCATTTAAAGTGGCCCGTCACATCATTTAAGTGGTCCGCCACTTCCTTAAAGGTGGACTGCCACGTCATGTAAGCTTCCCGCCGTCATTTCATGTGGTTGGCAACATCAATCAAGGTGGCTCGCCACACATTTACATGGGTCGCCACATTATTTTATGCGGTCTGCCACATTATCTGCCACATTATTTCATGTGGTCCACCACATTATTTTATGTGGTCCGCTCTATTATTTTATGTGGTCCGCCCTTCATTTAAGTGGTGTGCCACATCATTTAAAGTGGCCCGTCACATCATTTAAGTGGTCCGCCACTTCCTTAAAGGGGGACTGACACTTCATTTACATGGGTCGCCACATTATTTTATGCAGTCTGCCACATTATTTTATGTGGTCCGCTCTATTATTTTATGTGGTTCGCCCTTCATTTAATTGGCCCGCCACGTCATTTCATGTGGTTGGCAACATCAATCAAGGTGGCTCGCCACATCATTTTTATGTGGCCGTCACATTGTTGAAGTGGTCCACCACTTCCTTCAACGTGGACTGACACATCATTTATGTGGTCCGCCACTTCCTTTAAGGTGGTCCGTCACGTCATTTCTTGTGGTCCACCATGTAATTGAAGTGGCCTGCCACAACATTTCATGTGGTCTAACGCTTCCTTCAACATTTTGTGTGCTTCACAACATCATTTTATGTATTTCGCCGCATTATTTTATGCCCTTCATTTATGTGGCCCCCCACGTCATTTTATTGGGTTCACCACACCATTTAAGTTTGCCTGCCACATAATTTCATGTGGTCCGCCAAATTTTTTGATGTAGTGCGCTACTTGGCTCGCCACTTCATTTAAAGTGACCTGTCACATCATTTAAGTGGTCTGTCAGTTCCTTCAAGGTGGACTGCCACATCATTTACATGGTCAGCCACATTTTTGTAACGTGGTCAGTCACTTTCTTTAAGGTGGCCCGCTAAAACCTTTAATAAGCGCATCACGTCATTGAAGTGTTGCGCCACATCATTTAAAGTGGCCCGTCACATTATTTAGGTGGTCTGTCAGTTCTTTTAAGGTGGACTGTCACATCATTTACATGGGTCGCCACATTATTTTATGCGGTCTGCCACAATATTTTGTGGTCCGCTCTATTATTTTATGTGGTCCGCCCTTCATTTATGTGGTCCGCCACATCATTTAAGTGGCCCGCCGTCATTTCATGTGGTTGGCAACATCAATCAAGGTGGCTCGCCACATCATTTACATGTGTCGCCACTTTATTTTATGCGGTCTGCCACATTATCTGCCACATTATTTCATGTGGTCCGCCACATTATTTTATGTTGTCAACGCTATTATTTCATGTGGTCCGCCCTTCATTTAAGTGGTGTGCCACGTCATTTAAAGTGGCCCGTCACATCATTTAAGTGGTCCGCCACTTCCTTAAAGGTGGACTGCCACGTCATGTAAGCGGCCCGCCGTCATTTCATGTGGTTGGCAACATCAATCAAGGTGGCTCGCCACATCATTTACATGGGTCGCCACTTTATTTTATGCGGTCTGCCACATTATCCGCCACATTATTTCATGTGGTCCGCCACATTATTTTATGTGGTCCGCTCTATTATTTTATGTGGTCCGCTCTTCATTTAAGTGGCCCGCCACTTCCTTAAAGGGGGACTGCCACATCATTTACATGGGTCGCCACATTATTTTATGCAGTCTTCCACATTATTTTATGTGGTCCACTCTATTATTTTATGTGGTCCGCCCTTCATTTAAGTGGTGTGCCACATCATTTAAAGTGGCCCGTCACATCATTTAAGTGGTCCGCCACTTCCTTAAAGGTGGACTGCCACGTCATGTATGCGGCCCGCCGTCATTTCATGTGGTTGGCAACATCAATCAAATGGCTCGCCACATCATTTACATGGGTCGCCACTTTATTTTATGCGGTCTGCCACAATCTTTTATGTGGTCCGCCCTTCATTTATGTGGTCCGCCACATCATTTAAACGGCCCGCCGTCATTTCATGTGGTTGGCAACATCAATCAAGGTGGCTCGCCACATCATTTACATGGGTCGCCACTTTCTTTTATGCGGTCTGCCACATTATCTGCCACATTATTTCATGTGGTCCACCACATTATTTTATGTGGTCCACTCTATTATTTTATGTGGTCCGCCCTTCATTTAAGTGGTGTGCCACATCATTTAAAGTGGCCCGTTACATCATTTAAGTGGTCCGCCACTTCCTTAAAGGTGGACTGACACTTCATTTACATGGGTCGCCACATTATTTTATGCGTTCTGCCACAATATTTTATGTGGTCCTCTCTATTATTTTATGTGGTCCGCCCTTCATTTAATTGGCCCGCCACATCATTTCAAGTGGTTGGCAACATCAATCAAGGTGGCTCGCCACATCATTTTTATGTGGCCGTCACATTGTTGAAGTGGTCCACCACTTCCTTCAACGTGGACTGACACATCATTTATGTGGTCCGCCACTTCCTTTAAGGTGGTCCGTCACGTCATTTCTTGTGGTCCACCATGTAATTGAAGTGGCCTGCCACAACATTTCATGTAGTCCAACGCTTCCTTCAACATTTTGTATGCTTCACAACATCATTTTATGTATTTCGCCGCATTATTTTATGCCCTTCATTTATGTGGCCCCCCACGTCATTTTATTGGGTTCACCACACCATTTAAGGTTGCCTGCCACATAATTTCAAGTGGTCCGCCAAATTTTTTGATGTAGTGCGCTATTTGGCTCGCCAATTCATTTAAAGTGACCTGTCACATCATTTAAGTGGTTTGTCAGTTCCTTCAAGGTGGACTGCCACATCATTTACATGGTCAGCCACATTTTTGTAACGTGGTCAGCCACTTTCTTTAAGGTGGCCCGCTAAAACCTTTAATAAGCGCATCACGTCATTGAAGTGTTGCACCACATCATTTAAATTGGCCCGTCACATTATTTATGTGGTCTGTCAGTTCTTTTAAGGTGGACTGCCACTTCATTTACATGGGTCGCCACATTATTTTATGCGGTCTGCCACATTATCTGCCACATTATTTCATGTGGTCCGCCACATTATTTTATGTGGTCCACTCTATTATTTTATGTGGTCCGCCCTTCATTTAAGTGGTGTGCCACGCCATTTAAAGTGGCCCGTCACATCATTTAAGTGGTCCGCCACTTCCTTAAAGGTGGACTGCCACGTCATGTAAGCGGCCCGCCGTCATTTCATGTGGTTGGCAACATCAATCAAGGTGGCTCGCCACATCATTTACATGGGTCGCCACTTTATTTTATGCGGTCTGCCACATTATCTACAACATTATTTCATGTGGTCCGCCACATTATTTTATGTGGTCCGCTCTATTATTTTATGTGGTCCGCCCTTCATTTAAGTGGTGTGCCACGCCATTTAATGTGGCCCGTCACATCATTTAAGTGGTCCGCCACTTCCTTAAAGGTGGACTGCCACTTCATTTACATGGGTCGCCACATTATTTTATGCAGTCTGCTACATTATTTTATGTGGTCCGCCCTTCATTTATGTGCCCCCCCACGTCATTTTATTGGGTTCACCACACCATTTAAGGTTGCCTGCCACATAATTTCATGTGGTCCGCCACATTTTTTTATGTAGTCTTTTATTTGGCCCGCCACTTCATTTAAAGTGGCCCGTCACATCATTTAAGTGGTCCGTTACTTCCTTCAAGGTGGACTGCCCCATCATTTACATAGTCAGCCACTTTTTTTAGTGTGGCCCGCTAAAACCTTTATAAGCGCGTCACATCATTGAAGTATTATTTCAGGATGAATAAGGATCGTGTGTGTGTTAATACAATAATAATATGTCATGTGAAATAAGTAAGTGATGATGTATTTATGAATGCAAGAGATAATAAATAGCTCCTCCCCTCCAGAGTCAGCAGTGGAGGGTCCACCCGGGCCGCCCTCCCCTCCCCTGCAGGAGTACAAGGAGACGGCGGTCTTCCTGCTGTCGTCCCGACGCCCGCTCACCTCCTCCTCGTCTTCCTCTCGCCCTCTGTCCTCCTCCTCCTCGTCAGGGGTGGGGGGCTGCGAGGGCGGGGTGGGGGGCCGTCACTGGGAGGATGAGAGCACCAGCAGCGAGAGCAAGTCCAGGTACGACCTCCGTTTTGTAGCTAAGGACTGTCCTTGCTTACTTTAGACCTCAGTTTAATGGCCCAGTTTTGTTGGGAACTGTAAGGACTTTTAACGCACACATGTCAAACTCACATCTGACCCGCCACCTCATTTCATGTGGCCTGCCACATCGTTTCATGTTGGACACCACGTCATGTCAAACGGCCCGCCACATCATTTCACGCGCGCCGCCATGTCATGGCCGTCACTTCATTTCATGTGGCCTGCCACATCATTTCGCGCAGCCTGCCACATCATTTCATGTGGCCTGCCACATCATTTCGTGTGGCCTGCCACGTCGTGCGGCCCGCCACGTCATTTCCTGCGGCCCGCCACTTTATTTCTTGCAGCCCGCCACGTCATTTCATGTGACCCTACACATCATTTCGCGCGGCCTACCATGTCATTTATGTGGCCCGCCACATCATTTAATTTGGCCCGCCAAATCATTTCACGCATCCCGCCACGTCATTTCGTGTGGCCCGCCAGGTCATTTCATGTGACCCTACACATCATTTCGTGCGGCCCGCCATGTCATTTATGTGGCCCACCAAATCATTTCGTGCGGCCCGCCACGTCATTTAATTTGGCCCGCCATATCATTTAATGTGGCCCACCACGTCATTTAATGTGGACCACCACATCATTAAATCTGGCCCGCCACGTCATTTCAATTGGCCCGCCACATCATTTCACGCATCCCACCACGTCATTTCGTGCGGCCTGCCACATCATTTCGTGTGGCCTGCCACGTCGTGCGGCCCGCCAGATCATTTCTCGCGGCCCGCCACATTATTTCTTGCAGCCCGCCACGTCATTTCGTGTGGCCCGCCAGGTCATTTCATGTGACCCTCAACATCATTTCGTGCGGCCTGCCATATCATTTATGTGGCCCACCACGTCATTTCGTGCGGCCCGCCACATCATTTCGTGCGGGCCGCCACGTCATTTCATTTAGCCCGCGAAATCATTTCACGCATCCCGCCACGTCATTTGATGTGGCCCGCCACGTCATTTCAATTGGCCTGCCACATCATTTCACGCATCCCACCACGTTATTTCGTGTGGCCTGCCACGTCATTTCGTGCGGCCTGCCACATCATTTTGTGTGGCCTGCCACATCGTGTGGCCCGCCAGATCATTTCTTGCGGACCGCCACATCATTTCATTTGGTCCGCCACATCATTTCGTGTGGCCTGCCACATTGTGCAGCCCGCAACATCATTTTGTGTCGCCCGCCACATCATTTCATGTGACCCTCCACGTCATTTCAAGTGGCCCGCCACATCATTTCACGCATCCTGCCACATAATTTCACGCATCCCGCCACATCATTTCGGGTGGCCTGCCACATAATTTCGTGTGGCCCACCACGGCATTTCACATGGCCCGCCACACCATTTCTCGCATCCCACCACATCATTTCTAGCGGCCTGCCACATCATTTCGTGTGGCCTGCCACATCATTTCATTTGGCCCGCCAAATCATTTCACGCATCCCGCCACGTCATTTTGTGTCGCCCGCCACGTCATTTCATTTGGCCCGCCAAATCATTTCACGCATCCCGCCACATCATTTCCTGCGGCCTGCCACATCATTTCACGCATCCCGCCACATCATTTCTTGTGGCCTGCCACATCATTTTGTGTGGCCCGCCACGTCATTTCATTTGGCCTGCCACATCATTTCATGCATCCCACCACATCATTTCATGTGACCCGCCACATCATTTCGTGCGGCCTGCCACATCATTTTGTGTGGCCTGCCACATCGTGTGGCCCGCCAGATCATTTCTCACGGCCCGCCACATCATTTTGTGTGGCCTGCCACATTGCGCGGCCCGCCACATCATTTCGTGTCGCCCGCCACATCATTTCATGTGACCCTCCACGTCATTTCAAGTGGCCCGCCACATCATTTCACGCATCCTGCCACATAATTTCACGCATCCCACCACGTCATTTCGGGTGGCCTGCCACATCATTTCGTGTGGCCCGCCACGTCATTTCGTGTGGCCCACCACGGCATTTCATATGGCCCGCCACATCATTTCTCGCATCCCACCACATCATTTCGTGCGGTCTGCCACATCATTTCGTGTGGCCCGCCACATCATTTCATTTGGCCCGCCAAATCATTTCACGCATCCCGCCACGTCATTTCCTGCGGCCTGCCACATAATTTCGTTGGCCTGCCACGTCATTTCACGCATCCCGCCACATCATTTCGTGTGGCCCGCCACGTCATTTCAATTGGCCTGCCACATCATTTCATGCATCCCACCACATCATTTCGTGCGGCCCGCCACATCATTTCGTGCGGCCTGCCACATCATTTTGTGTGGCCTGCCACATCGTATGGCTCGCCAGATCATTTCTCGCGACCCGCCACATCATTTCATGTAGCCACCCACATCATTTCGTGTGGCCTGCCACATTGTGCGGCCCGCCACATCATTTTGTGTCGCCCGCCAGATCATTTCATGTGACCCTCCACGTCATTTCAAGTGGCCCACCACATCATTTCACGCATCCCGCCACGTCATTTCGGGTGGCCTGCCACATCATTTCGTGTGGCCTGCCACATCATTTCGTGTGGCCCGCCACATCATTTTGTGTGGCCCGCCACGTCATTTCATGTTGCCCACCACGGCATTTCATGTGACCTCCACCTCATTTCAAAACGGCCCGTCACATCATTTCGAGTGGCCTGCCACATCATTTTCGCGGCTTGCGAAATTCACGGAATAATATACTTTATTTAATGTACTTTATCTTTTCGTACTAAAGTTCTTTCCGTTTTCACATAAATGTATTCCATGCAATTACATATCTTTTATTCACTATTATCTAATAATGTAACAATGCTATATCATAATATTTTCTTTTTTCTTCAAATATATCCTGCTTGACTTATGAATGAATGTGTAATAATAATGCTGTTCACGTTCATGATGTCATCTTAGTTACATTTTGTCATGTCTGTGTTGATCATGTTTTTGTTTGGCCATGTGCTGTTTGTTTTTTGGACACTTTCTTAGTTCCTGGTTGTTCACTTCCTTGTTTTGTTTCCATAGCAACTCATTAGTTTTCACCTGTCATGTCACGCACCTGTTTCACGTTTTGAGTCACGCACCTGTTGTTAATCATGTCTGTGTTATTTAAGTTTTTCATTTTCTGTTGGTCAGCCTGGAAAACATCACATTTATGCTCTGCACACTTTATGATCACGCTTCTTCATGCCATGTTCACAGTTCCATGCCAAGTAAGTTTTTGTTTCTTGTTCATAGTTTTCCGCCTTTGTGCGCGCCTTTTGTTTTCATAGCCAAGTTGTTGTACCTCCGCTGTGAGCGCCTTTTGTTTATACCTTTTTGAGCTTAAATATTAAACATGTACTCACACTCACGTCTTGCCCGCGCCAATTTTCCGTTGCCTTCCGGAAAAACAAACCCTAAAGTCCACGCATTGACACATTTGTGTGAATTTAGGTAGGAACGTGGTTGTAATCTGTAGTAATAATTAAATATCAGGTGAGTGTTTCCTAATAATGTAACAAATATTATATTATTATTATATTATTACTTTTTTTTTGTTAAAATAAAAATAAATATCAGATTGACTTATATTTTCAAAGCAAGTTATTCATTAAAATTGTTCATTATAAAAATAGCAATAGATTTTAAGTTAGAAGAAAAAGTCAGAATTTTACCGTTTTTCTGTGTTTCCTAATAATGTAACAACATTATTATTGGGGACGGCGTGGCTCGGCCGTGCCAGCAACCTGAGGGTTCCTGGTCCGATCCCCGGCTCACTTCCCTTGAGCAAGATACTGTTATGATCTGCTGCCCGGATCATAGTTTGTTTGTTTTCTAGTCACATGTGTTTTCAGCACCTTGAGTTTTTGTTTGTTTCAGTTGCCAAGACAGCAGATTGCTTACACCTGCCTCTGGTTAGTGTCCGGGACGCGCACCTGTTGCCCGGGCGCTAATCAGAGGGCTATTTAGTCTTTGCCCTGGCCTCACTCGGTCTGGCTTCCTAATTTGCTGTATGCAACTGATAACGACTATTGTGATTCCTGCTAGCTTTTCACGCTATGCTATTTTTGCCTACTAGCTCCCACGCTAGTCCCTTTGTTTTTTTACCTTCTGTGCTATGTGCATGTCTTTTGTTTGTTCCCCGTATGATTTATATCTTAAATAAATCATTTTCCTACCTGCAAGCTGTGTCCGAAGCCGTCTGCATCCCTGGGAGAACAACCACGCACCACGATGCGACCCCGTTGTTACAGATACTCCGCATGTGCGCCATAGAACAAACAATAACACACATTTTCAGTGTTTTTGCTTGTTTTTTTGTTATTTTAAACTATTTGCATTATGGCCGTTAGCGAAGAAAAATCCGTAAAGTAGCTGCACCGTTTTATAAACCGCAGGGATCAAAACGTAGGAAAAAGGTATTGGCTTATAGTCCGGAATTTACGGTATATTCATTTATTACTCACTTCTTTACGGCTATCAAAAGCCAGAAGAAAGTCATAAAGAAGGCGGGTTATAATTCCTCCGTGATGCGTGGCGTGGATTTAGTGACAAGATGGGACGGGTGGGCAGGAAGAAGCTGATTGGCCGATAAAAGACGAGCGCAAAGAGTCCGAAGTTGACCAGGTTCTCTTTGTGGTTCAGTTCCTCCGGAGGCTGCTACCGGCCCACCTGGAGGCCCCGCAGAGAAGCCCTGAACATCGACAGCATCTTCTCCACCCAGAGGGTCTGCTCTCAGGGCTACCACACCCTGCCGGGCCCCACTCTCCCTCCGCCCCCCCAGCCGCCCTTACCGCCGGTGCGGCCCACCACGCCCACGCCCACGCCCACGCCGCGAGGCTCTCAGCAGGCTGCGGCGCTGGAGGCGAGAATCGGGCTGGCGGGTCCGCCCAGGTCGTCGGGCGGTGGCGGCCGACCCACCACGGGCCCGCCCGCCCCTCCGCCCCTGAGGGGGGTGGAGCACCAACCCCGCCTGATCCAGAGGATGGAGAGCGGCTACGAGAGCAGCGAGAGGAACAGCAGCAGCCCTGACAGGTTTCCGACCCGCGGTCCACACTAATAAGAAGACGCCCTCGCTCACTTCCCTTTTTCCTCCTGCAGGGAGGTGGGCCAACACAAGCGGGCGCTCATGTCCGGACCCTCATGGCGCTCGGTGCCCAAGTCCAAGAGCAGCGGTGCTATCCTGCAGGAGCTGCCCTCACCTGGACGCCGTGGTGCCTCCAACACAGGTAATCAAGCACGCTGTAAGAAATGACCGGGAAAAAAGAAAGGTAAAACAAAAGTAGTTTATCACAATAGTAAATACAAAACCCCAAAAGCAGTGAAGCTGTCACGTTGTGTAAACGGTAAATAAAAACAGAATACAATGACTTACAAATGCTTTTCAACTTATATTCAATTGAATAGACTGCAAAGACAAGATGTTTAATGTCCAAACTGGAAAAAGTTGTTATTTTTTGCAAATATTAGCTCATTTGGAATGTTTTATAAAGAAGCTGGCACAAGTGGCAAAAATGACTGAGAAAGTTGAGGAATGCTCATTCAAACACTTATTTGGAGCGTCCCACAGGTGAACAGGCTAATTGGGAACAGGTGGGTGCCATGATTGGGTATAAAAAAAGCTTCCATGAAATGCTGAGTCATTCACAAACAAGGACGGGGCGAGGGTCACCACTTTGTCAACAAATGCGTGAGCAAATTGTCCAACAGTTTAAGAACAACATTTCTCAACCAGCTATTGCAAGGAATTTAGGGATTTCACCATCATCAAAAGGTTCAGACAATCTGGAGAAATCACCGCACCGAAACGATGACATTACGGGCCTTCGATCCCTCAGGCGGCACTGCATCAAAAAGCGACATCCGTGTGTAACGGATATCACCACATGGGTTCAGGAACACTTTAGGAAACCACTGTCAGTAACTACAGTTGGTCCCGACATCTGTAAGTGCAAGTTAAAACTCTACTATGCAAAGCCACAGCCATTTATCAACAACACCCAGAAACGCAAATTGGGAACAGGTGGGTGCCATGATTGGGTATAAAAGTAGATTCCATGAAATGCTCAGTCATTCACAAACAAGGACGGGGCGAGGGTCACCACTTTGTCAACAAATGCGTGAGCAAATTGTCCAACAGTTTAAGAACAACATTTCTCAACCAGCTATTGCAAGGAATTTATAGATTTCACCATCTACGGTCCGTAATATCATCAAAAGGTTCAGAGAATCTGGAGAAATCACTGCACCGAAACAATGATATTACGGACCTTCGATCCCTCACGTGGCACTGCATCAAAAAGCGACATCAGTGCGTAAAGGATATCACCACATGGGCTCAGGAACACTTGAGAAAACCACTGTCAGTAACTACAGTTGGTCGCTACATCTGTAAGTGCAAGTTAAAACTGTACTATGCAAAGCCAAAGCCATTTATCAACAACACCCAGAAACTCCACCGGCTTCCCTGGGCCCCAGCTCATCTAAGATGGACTGATGCAAAGTGGAAAAGTGTTCTGTGGTCTGACGAGTCCACATTTCAAATAGTTTTTGGAAACTGTGAACGTCCTGTCCTCCGGGAAAAAAGAGGAAAAGAACCATCCGGATTGTTATAGGCGCAAAGTTGATAAGTCGGCATCTGTGATGGTATGGGGGTGTATTAGTGCCCAAGACATGGGTAACTTACACAACTGTGAAGGCACCATTAATGCTGAAAGGTACATATAGGTTTTGGAGCAACATATGTTGACATCCAAGCAACATTATCATGGACGCCCCTGCTTATTTCAGCAAGACAATGCCAAGCCACGTGTTACATCAACGTGGCTTCTTAGTAAAAGAGTGCGGGTACTAGACTGGCCTGTCTGTAGTCCAGACCTGTCTCCCATTGAAAAGGTGTGGCGCATCATGAAGCCTAAAATAGCACAACGGAGACCCTCGGACTGTTGAACAACTTAAGCTGTACATCAAGCAAGAATGGGAAAGAATTCCACCTGAGAAGCTTCAAAAATGTGTCTCCTGAGTTCCCAAACGTTTACTGAGTGTTGTTAAAAGGAAAAGCCATGTAACACAGTGGTAAAAATGCCCCTGTGACAACTTTTTTGCAATGTTTTGCTGCCATTAAATTCTAAGTTAATAATTATTTGCAACAACAACAAAAATTAAGTTTCTCAGTTCCAACATTAAAAATCTTGTCTTTGCAGTCTATTCAATTGAATATAAGTTGAAAAAGATTTGCACAACGTTCCAAATTGACTGGTTTTGGGGTTTGTACTTGATAATGGTCCTCAAAATATTAAGAAATGCAGTTTATTTGCCCTAATACAGGGGTCGGCAACCCGCGGCGCTAAAGAGCCGCATGCGGCTCTTTAGCGCCGCCCTAGTGGCTCTCTGGAGCTTTTTCAAAAATGTATGAAAAATGGAAAAAGATGAGGGGAAAATTTGTTTTTGTTTGTTTTAATATGGTTTCTGTAGGAGGACAAACATGACACAAACCTCCCTTATTGTTATAAAGCACACTGTTTATATTAAACATGCTTCACTGACTCAAGTATTTGGCGAGCGCCGTTTTGTCCTACTAATTTTGGCGGTCCTTGAACTCACCGCAGTTTGTTTACATGTATAACTTTCTCCGACTTTCGAGGACGTGTTTTATGCCACTTCTTTTTCTGTCTCATTTTGTCCACCAAACTTTTAACGTTGTGCATGAATGCACAAAGGTGAGTTTTGTTGATGTTATTGACTTGTGTGGAGTGCTAATCGGACATATTTGGTCACTGAAAGACTGCAAGCTAATCGATGCTAACATGCTATTTAGGCTAGCTATATGTACATATTGCATCATTATGCCTCAGTTGTAGCTATAATTGAGGTCATTTAGTTTCCTTTAAGTCATTTAAATTCAATGTATATCTCATGACACACTATCTGTATGTAATATGGCTTTTAATTTGTTGCGGCTCCAGACAGATTTGTTTTTGTATTTTTGGTCCAATATGGCTCTTTCAACATTTTGGGTTGCCGACCCCTGCCCTAATAGAAGTAATGATTATTAACTTCGGAGAGCGGCTCCACACTGTGTATGGAGATACGCATTCAGCTGCGAGCTTGTCTGACTTTTTCCAGGGGGAATACCTCCATCCATCCATCCATCTTCTTCCGCTTATCCGAGGTCGGGTCGCGGGGGCAGCAGCCTAAGCAGGGAAGCCCAGACTTCCCTCTCCCCAGCCACTTCGTCCAGCTCCTCCCGGGGGATCCCGAGGCGTTCCCAGGCCAGCCGGGAGAGATAGTCTTCCCAGCGTGTCCTGGGTCTTCCCCGTGGCCTCCTACCGGTCGGATGTGCCCGAAACACCTTCCTAGGGAGGTGTTCGGGTGGCATCCTGACCAGATGCCCGAACCACCTCATCTGGCTCCTCTCGATGTGGAGGAGCAGCGGCTTTACTTTGAGCTCCCCCCGAATGACAGAGCTTCTCACCCTATCTCTAAGGGAGAGCCCCGCCACTCGGCGGAGGAAACTCATTTCGGCCGCTTGTACCCGTGATCTTGTCCTTTCGGTCATGACCCAAAGCTCATAACCATAGGTGAGGATGGGAACGTAGATCGATCGGTAAATCGAGAGCTTTGCCTTCCGGCTCAGCTCCTTCTTCACCACAACGGATCGATACAGCGTCCGCATTACTGAAGACGCCGCACCGATCCGCCTGTCGATCTCACGATCCACTCTTCCCCCACTCGTGAACAAGACTCCGAGGTACTTGAACTCCTCCACTTGGGGCAAGATCTCCTCCCCAACCCGGAGATGGCACTCCACCCTTTTCCGGGAGAGAACCATGGACTCGGACTTGGAGGTGCTGATTCCCATCGCAGTCGCTTCACACTCGGCTGCGAACCGATCCAGTGAGAGCTGAAGATCTTGGCCGGAGGAAGCCATCAGGACCACATCATCTGCAAATAGCAGTGACCTAATCCTGCAGCCACCAAACCGGATCCCCTCAACGCCTTGACTGCGCCTAGAAATTCTGTCCATAAAGGTTATGAACAGAATGGGTGACAAAGGGCAGCCTTGGCGGAGTCCAACCCTCACTGGAAACGTGTCCGACTTACTGCCGGCAATGCGGACCAAGCTCTGACACTGATTATACAGGGAGCGAACTGCCACAATAAGACAGTCCGTTACCCCATACTCTCTGAGCACTCCCCACAGGACTTCCCGGGGTACACGGTCGAATGCCTTCTCCAAGTCCACAAAGCACATGTAGATTGGTTGGGCAAACTCCCATGCACCCTCAAGGACCCTGCCGAGAGTATAGAGCTGGTCCACAGTTCCACGACCAGGACAAAAACCACACTGTTCCTCCTGAATCCGAGGTTCGACTATCCGGCGTAGCCTCCTCTCCAGTACACCTGAATAGACCTTACCGGGAAGGCTGAGGAGTGTGATCCTACGATAGTTGGAACACACCCTCCGGTTCCCCTTCTTAAAGAGAGGAACCACCACCCCGGTCTGCCAATCCAGAGGTACCGCCCCCGATGTCCACGCGATGTTGCAGAGTCTTGTCAACCAAGACAGCCCCACAACATCCAGAGCCTTAAGGAACTCCGGGCGGATCTCATCCACCCCCGGGGCCTTGCCACCGAGGAGCTTTTTAACTACCTCAGCAACCTCAGCCGGGGGAATACCTGTGGTCTTATATTCAGGTGAATGCGTGGAAAACCGAGGAAAGCGTTCCTAAAACTTATTGTATGGTCTTGCGGTCTCAGGGCGCAGTGAGCTGGACGAGCTCCAGGAGGAGGTGGCGAGGAGAGCCCGCCAACAGGAGCAGCAAAAGCGCAAAGAGGCGGAGCGAGAGGCGGCCATGGGGTTCAACCCCAAACCCAGCAAGTTCATGGACCTGGATCAGCTTCAGCACCAGGGTACGTAAACCAAACGCAGAGAGATGGCGATAGAGATGCTTTCACACTCACGAGGCTTCGGCGTGACAGTGAGGCGCAGTTTGTCGTTTTTGGTGTTAAGGCACAGGTTTTAAACAGGAAACGTTCCTTATTAGAGGGCTTCGTTGTCCGAAATGATCCACGTTGGCCGTGGCTCTTGTACAAAACCCAAAACCAGTGAAGTTGGCACGTTGTGTATATTGTAAATACTTTTCAATTTTAGGCTTCATAATGCGCCACACATTTTCAATGGGAGACAGGTCTGGACTACAGGCAGGCCAGTCTAGTACCCGCACTCTTTTACTATGAAGCCACGCTGTTGTAACACGTGGCTTGGCATCGTCTTGCTGAAATAAGCAGGGGCGTCCATGATAACGTCGCTTGGATGGCAACATATGTTGCTCCAAAACCTGTATGTACCTTTCAGCATTAATGGTG
The DNA here is from genome assembly GCF_033978685.3 of Nerophis lumbriciformis. Taxonomy (NCBI): domain Eukaryota; kingdom Metazoa; phylum Chordata; class Actinopteri; order Syngnathiformes; family Syngnathidae; genus Nerophis; species Nerophis lumbriciformis. The sequence goes on along the minus strand of NC_084586.2, from coordinate 13,755,154 downwards.
TAAGTTACCCATGCCTTGGGCACTAATACACCCCCATACCATCACAGATTCTGGCTTTGGAACTTTGCGCCGAGAACAATCCGGATGGTTTTTTTCCTCTTTGTTCCGGAGGACACGACGTCCACAGTTTCCAAAAACAATTTGAAATGTGGACTCGTCAGACCACAGAACACTTTTCCGCTTTGCATCAGGCCATCTTAGATGAGCTGAGTTTCTGGGTGTTGTTGATAATTGGCTGTGGCTTTGCATAGTAGTGAAGTGAAGTGAATTATATTTATATAGCGCTTTTCTCTAGTGACTCAAAGCGCTTTACATAGTGAAACCCAATATCTAAGTTACATTTAAACCAGTGTGGGTGGCACTGGGGGCAGGTGGGTAAAGTGTCTTGCCCAAGGAACACAACGGCAGTGACTAGGATGGCGGAAGCGGGGATCGAACCTGCAACCCTCAAGTTGCTGGCACGGCCACTCTACCAACCGAGCCACACCGCCTCGTCAGACCACAGAATAACTTTTCCACTTTGCATCAGTCCATCTTAGATGAGCTCGGGCCCAGGGAAGATGGCGGCGTTTCTGGGTGTTGTTGATAAATGGCTGTGGCTTTGCATAGTAGAGTTTTAACTTGCACTTACAGATGTCGCGACCAACTGTAGTTACTGACAGCGGGTTTCTGAAGTGTTCCTGAGCCCATGTGGTGATATCCTTCACACACTCATGCCGCTTTTTGATGCAGTGCCGCCTGAGGGATCGAAGGTCCGTAATGTCATTGTTTCGGTGCAGTGATTTCTCCAGATTCTCTGAACCTTTTGATGATGGTGAAATCCCTAAATTCCTTGAAGTAGCTGGTTGAGAAATGTTGTTCTTAAACTGTTGGACAATTTGCTCACGCATTTGTTGACAAAGCGGTGACCCTCGCCCCGTCCTTGTTTGTGAATGACTGAGCATTTCACGGAAGCTACTTTTATACCCAATCATGGCACCCACCTGTTCCCAATTAGCCTGTTCACCTGTGGGATGTTCCAAAAAAAAGTGTTTGATGACCATTCCTCAACTTTCTCGGTCTTTTTTGCCACTCGTGCCAGCTTTTTGGAAACATGTTGCAGGCATCAAATTCCAAATGAGCTAATATTTGCAAAAATTTACAAAGTTTACCAGTTCGAAGGTTAAATATCTTGTATCATTGTATTCTGTTTTTATTTACCATTTACACAACGTGACAACTTCACTGCTTTTGGGTTTTGTACAAGTTGATGTCCTAAGTTAGGACCCGCACTTTTGGCTGAGAGGTCGCTGGTACGTAAACGTCTGTCTGACTTTTGTCCTCACGTCCCATCTGCTCGTCTGTCTCTCCATCTGGCGACCCATCACCGCTACTATTTATTCAGCTTACTTTTACGCTGACCTCAAAGTCAGACATCTTTGCTGTCGTTATGGCAACAGGAAACAGGGATTCAAGCAATATATTATTAGAGCAAGCACCGCCACACAAATATATTAGCTTCGCAAGAACCCGACGCTCTTTGTGACCCCCTAATTGTCGCACGAGTTGAACAATGATCATTAAGCTGAAGAACATTTGCTGTAAATGACATTAAATTGCTTTTCAGTTCATCACAATCGGCTTTATTGGCCAGGTATGTGACGTGTTAGACTGCTCTCTTTGTACAAAAAATATGAACAATTCACTTATATGGGCGAGGCTTTGAAGAGAGCAAAAGGACGATGAAGTGAGCATGAGTTAGTGACGGATTAGTTCCAGGGTTATTTCACAGCAACAGGTCTGACACTCGGTGATCAGGTTTGTGTAATGTATCAGTCGGTTCTTCTATTTTTATTCGAAAAAAATCTACTGTATCCCATTTTAAACGTCAATGTGTTAGACCACTACTCAAAGTGAGTTTTATAAATGAATATGAATGAATGTTAATTACTGGGGGGAAAAAAATAAAAAAATAAAAAAAAGTTTCCCGAATGGTTCATATTTTTCATGCTCTAGTTGTATTGTGAATGCTGAAATATATTTATTTTATTGTATAGCATTATGCAATACAATATATTTATTATATTGTATAATATTAAACAATAAAATATATGTAATTTATTGTATAATATTAAACAATAAAATATATTGATTGTATTGTATAATATTTTACCAAAAAATATATTAATTTTATTGAATAATATTATACAATAACAAATATTTATTTTATTTTATAATATTAAATAATAAAATACATTTATTTTATTGTATAATATTAAACAATAAAATATATGTTTTTATTGTATAATATTAAACAATAAAATATATTTACTTTATTGTATAATGTTATGCAATAAAATATATTAATTTCATTGTATAATATTATACAAAAAATATATAAATTTTATTGAATAATATTATACAATAAAAAAAATTTTTTATTGTATAATATTAAACAATAAATCATATATATTTTATTGTATAATATTAAACAATAACATATATGTGTTTTATTGTATAATATTAAACAATAAATATATTTATTTCATTGTATAATGTTATGCAATAAAATATATTTATTTTATTGTATAATATTATACCAAAAAATATATTAATTTCACTGAATAATATTATACAATAAAAAATGTTTTGTTATTGTATAATACTAAACAATAAAATATATTTATTTTATTGTATAATATTAAACAATAAATATATTTATTTCATTGTATAATGTTATGCAATAAAATATATTTATTTTATTGTATAATATTATACGAAAAAATATATTAATTTCACTGAATAATATTAAACAATAAAAAATGTTTTGTTATTGTATAATATTAAACAATAAAATATATTTATTTTATTGCATAATATTAAACAATAAAATAAATGTGTTTTATTTTATAATATTAAACAATAAAATATATGTATTTTATTGTATAATATTAAACAATAATATATATATTACTTTATTGTATAATGTTATGCAATAAAATATATCAATTTTATTGAATGATATTATATAAAAAATGGATTCCCATCTGAATCATGATTCCTATGAATTCTGAACTGATTCATAATTTAAAGAAAAACATTAAAAAATAAAAATAAATCAAATATATACTAATAAAATCTATTTTTAAAGATATGGAGTTGATTTTGCTAATACATTTAAATGTATCAATATTCATTGACTTTATAAAAATAAAAAAAATCTGCATAAAATGGTTGAAATTAGTTAAAAAAAAAAAATTTTCAGGCAAATTGATGCACTTTAAATCTTTTCTGTTACAGACTAAAAAACAATGTTAAAAAAGTTGTAACTTGTTATAAGTTGATCTATAATTGTTGTTAACTTTAATGTTAATAAGGATACAAAGTTATGCAAATATGTACTTATAACAATTTTATAGACAATCATTTATTATAGTTGTGAGAATGTGGGGCGCAATATTTTTTTCCCTGGCTGAGTTCAACAATAAAACAGCATATTAGTCAATATAAACAAGTATAAAATGATTATAGTTGCATATTACTTACACATACAAAGTCTCCAAGGCAGAAGCATCCATCCATCCATCCACCCATTTTCTTCCGCTTATCAAAAGTCAGGTCGCGGGGGCGGCAACCTAAGCAGAGAGGCATATTAGAAAGTATCCAGTAACAAACGTGTCCGTGTCATTCAATTTACTCCGTCATGAGCTTAGGTAATGAATCATTGTGATCACTTGGTGTTGCCAAAAAAAACAATTACCACTCCACTTCCAACTAAATGTAACGGGTCTGCACTTGTGATGAATTTGTCGACACCGATCACTCAATGCACTTCTTTACAGGAGCTTTTATTCTGAAAATTAAGTAAAAATCACATAAACTCCTTCTCTGTGACTCCTTGTACAGCTCTGCTTCCTACACATAGAAAACATACTTTTTACCAACAGGACACAGGCTGCGTAGTGGTCACGTGACATGAAAGAGGAAACAAATGGCGCCAACACGTCACTCAAACAAAATGCTTGTAGCACTCAAAATAGGGATTAAAAATAACACAAAAACACTTTATATCTTAAGCGTACATAAAAAGTAAACAATATACGGCAAGAAGTTGTTAAGGTTGGAGGAGGGAGTTGTGACGGCACAGTTCCACAAGGGGGCAGTAAAGCTTTATGATTTATTATATATATATATATATATATACACAATATATATAATAATTAAACAATAATAATATAAACTAAGGAAATGGAGTGTGAACTAATATCCAAGAGTGTGTGGTGTAGAATAGGTGTGGGAATTACTTGAGTGTTTTACCGTAGTGTTGAATCGAGAGCGGGGACAAGACAGAGGAAGGTCCGTGAGACAAGCGGGAGCTCCGTGGGGCTGAGAGAGAGGCGTCAAGAGGTCCGTGTCCAAGCGGGAAGTCGAGATCCAAGAGGCAGTCCGGGAAGCAGACGGTTGGGTAACGAGGAATGACGAGACACACAGCAACGTCAACACGGGAACGGAGGTCTGCAGTAGGATCGACAAGGTGGACAAGAGGCAATCAAAATGACGGCGGAAGAAAAACAGAGAGAGAGCAAGATTGCATAAGCCATCAGAAGGTTATGTTCCGGCAAGGATCCTTGGGTCCACCGGTCTTTATTCAGCTCGCCCTCATCAGTCCCAGGTGTGCTGATTGCCGGTGATTGATTGCAGCTGTTCGCTGCCACAGGTCTGGGGTGCTCTTGGAGGTGCGCTCGGTGCACGCCCGGACCCTGACAGATGTACAAAAATAAACCGTTCCTTTTTGTTAAAAAAACGACACACAGCTCGACACCAATTTGGACACGACTCACCTCAGCATCGCAAGCAGCGGAGTGAGGAAGAAAGGGGTGGAGCTACAGAAGCTAGAGGAAACTATGGAAGCCTGACGGTATGCCATGACAGGAAGGAGTAAAATAATACACGGCAAGAATTACAAAAATAAACCGTCGGTTTTTGTTAAAAAAAAAAACGACACACAGCACGACACCAATTTGAACACGACTCACCTCAGCATCGCAAGCAGCGAAGTGAGGAGGAAGGGGAGGAGCTACAGAAACTAGAGGAAACTGTGGAAGCCTGGCGGTGTGCCATGACAGGAAGGAGTCAAATAATATACGGCAAGAATTACAAAAATAAAGAACTCTTTTGCGATAAAATTCACACAAAACAAAATAAAAACATTCCGAAATATTAATAAAGTGCATTTTTAACTCCGTTACAATTAAAGACAGTTTTTTTTTCATATCTACCATTGTTCTCTGTATGAATAATTTCAATTAATCAAACCTTTTTACACAAAATATCGTATCGGACTATGGTATCGGACTATGGTATCGGACTATGGTATCGGACTATGGTATCGGACTATGGTATCGGAAGGGAAAAAGTTGCATCAGGGCAAGAAAAGGCAAAGCATTTTTTTTTCTCCCAGTTAGTAGCAAACTATACTGGTGAACACAGCAATAAGGTGTGTGTGTGTGTGTGTGTGTGTGTGTGTGTGTGTGTGTGTGTGTGTGTGTTCTGGCAATGCTCACTTAATGGGGACATCGCTCTGTTTACACAGTCATCTTTAGGGGACCTCTGACGGTATGGGGACAAAAAAACAGGTCCCCTAAAGGGAATAACGTCTCCTCAAGTGTGTGTGTGTGTGTGTGTGTGTGTGTGTGTGTGTGTGTGTGTGTGTGTGTGTTCTGGCAATGCTTACTTAATGGGGACATGGCTCTGTTTACACAGTCACCTTTAGGGGACCTCTGACGGTATGGGGACAAAAAAACAGGTCCCCTAAAGGGAATAACATCTCCTCAAGTGTGTGTGTGTGTGTGTGTGTGTGTGTGTGTGTGTGTGTGTGTGTGTGTGTGTGTGTTCTGGCAATGCTTACTTAATGGGGACATTGCTCTGTTTACACAGTCACTTTTAGGGACCTCTGACGGTATGGGGACAAAAAAAAAACAGGTCTCCTAAAGGGAGTACCTTTTTAAATGATAGTCAGATGTGTGTGAGTGTGTGTGTGTGTGTGTGTGTGTGTGTGTGTGTGTGTGTGTGTGTGTGTGTGTGTGTGTGTGTGTTCTGGAAATGCTCACTTAATGGGGACATCGCTCTGTTTACACAGTCACCTTTAGAGGACCTCTGACGGTATGGGGACAAAAAAAAACAGGTCTCCTAAAGCGAATAATGTCTCCTCAAGTGTGTGTGTGTGTGTGTGTGTGTGTGTATGTGTGTTCTGGCAATGCTTACTTAATGGGGACATCATCTGTTTACACAGTCAACTTTAGGGGACCTCTGACGGTATGGGGACAAAAAACAGGTGCCCTAAAGGGAATAACGTCTCCTGAAGTGTGTGTGTGTGTGTGTGTGTGTGTGTGTGTGTGTGTGTGTGTGTGTGTGTTCTGGAAATGCTCACTTAATGGGGACATCGCTCTGTTTACACAGTCACCTTTAGGGGACCTCTGACAGTATGGGGACAAAAAAAAACAGGTCTCCTAAAGGGAATAATGTCTCCTCAAGTGTGTGTGTGTGTGTGTGTGTGTGTGTGTGTGTGTGTGTGTGTGTGTTCTGGCAATACTTACTTAATGGGGACATCATCTGTTTACACAGTCAACTTTAGGGGACCTCTGACGGTATGGGGACAAAAAAAACAGGTCCCGTGTGTGTGTGTGTGTGTGTGTGTGTGTGTGTGTGTGTGTGTGTGTGTGTGTGTGTGTGTGTGTTCTGGCAATGCTTACTTAATGGGGACATCGCTCTGTTTACACAGTCACCTTTAGGGGACCTCTGACGGTATGGGGACAAAAAAAAACAGGTCTCCTAAAGGGAAACCTTTTCAAATGATAGTCAGATGTGTGTGTGTGTGTGTGTGTGTGTGTGTGTGTGTGTGTGTGTTCTGGCAATGCTTACTTAATGGGGACATCGCTCTGTTTACACAGTCACCTTTAGGGGACCTCTGACAGTATGGGGACAAAAAAAAACAGGTCTCCTAAAGGGAATAATGTCTCCTCAAGTGTGTGTGTGTGTGTGTGTGTGTGTGTGTGTGTGTGTGTGTGTGTGTATGTGTGTTCTGGCAATGCTTACTTAATGGGGACATCATCTGTTTACACAGTCAACTTTAGGGGACCTCTGACGGTATGGGGACAAAAAACAGGTGCCCTAAAGGGAATAACGTCTCCTGAAGTGTGTGTGTGTGTGTGTGTGTGTGTGTGTGTGTGTGTGTGTGTGTGTGTCTCTGTGTGTGTGTGTGTGTGTGTGTGTGTGTGTGTTCTGGCAATGCTTACTTAATGGGGACATGGCTCTGTTTACACAGTCACCTTTAGGGGACCTCTGACGGTATGGGGACAAAAAAAAACAGGTCCCGTGTGTGTGTGTGTGTGTGTGTGTGTGTGTGTGTGTGTGTGTGTGTGTGTGTGTGTGTGTGTTCTGGCAATGCTTACTTAATGGGGACATTGCTTTGTTTACACAGTCACCTTTAGGGGACCTCTGACGGTATGGGGACAAAAAAAACAGGTCCCGTGTGTGTGTGTGTGTGTGTGTGTGTGTGTGTGTGTGTTCTGGCAATGCTTACTTAATGGGGACATCGCTCTGGTTACACAGTCACCTTTAGGGGACCTCTTACGGTATGGGGACAAAAAAACAGGTCTCCTAAAGGGAATAACGTCTCTTCGTGTGTGTGTGTGTGTGTGTGTGTGTGTGTGTGTGTGTGTGTGTGTGTGTGTGTGTGTGTGTGTGTGTGTGTTCTGGCAATGCTTTCTTAATGGGGACATTGCTCTGTTTACACAGTCACCTTTAGGGGTTATGGGGACAAAAAACAGGTCCCCTAAAGGTGTGTGTGTGTGTGTGTGTGTGTGTGTGTGTGTGTGTGTGTGTGTGTGTGTGTGTGTGTGTGTGTGTGTTAAGAAATGATCATCGACCCTTTTAAACGTGTGTGTGTGTTTTAGTTTGTGCGTCTGAACTGCAGGTGTGAATGTTTTCCCCTGCAGCTCAGCACTAACTAAATCTCTCTGTGGGATTATTAGATTGTGTCCTGTCTGTCCTCTCGTGTGTGTGTGTGTGTGTGTGTGTGTGTGTGTGTGTGTGTGTGTGTGTGTGTGTGTGTGTGTGTGTGTGTGTGTGTGTGTCTCTGATCCACAAACACACAAAAAAGCATACACACTCACACAAAAGCAACCTTGATGAAGTGTGAGGACAACAAGCGAGCGCGGGCAGATGGCTTCTCTATCAGCGCCATTACGTAACAGAATTTGGTCTTGGGCAGGCAGCGACCGTATCGACGCTTTCAGGGCCCTGAACAATCTGCCTTGGCTTTAGAGGGCAAGTGGGCTCACAACAACAGAGCAGCCAACATCGCTCATCCCCGACGCTATCCATAACGTAACCGCAGCACCCCCAAAAATGAAAAAGGGACCGTTTTGGACCCCAAAATGAAGCAAAGTGGGGCCACTTTCATATATTCAAGATGACCGATACAGTGTCGATCAACATATGATAAACTATTTGAACATGCACATATTTGCTTTGTGTTGTCAGTAACAAAGCAAATAAGGGTATTACAGGCTAATTTGAGGCCCGAACCATAATTTTATTTCAATAATTAATGTAACAGTATCGATATTTCAACTTTTTCTTTCATTTTTGCTTGTATTTTTACACAGTGCTGCAGGCCCAAAAATAAGAGAAAATCTCCACCTAAATTTTTTTTTTAAATTGTACTGTACCTTTAAAAGTGATTTGATAGCACTATCTGCAGGGGGAACAGATTGATATTAGTATCAACATTTCAACTTTTTCTTTGCTTTTTGCTTGTATTTTTACACAGTTCTGCAGGCCCAAAAATAAGAGAAAATCGCCATCTAAATTTTTTTTTTTAAATTGTACTGTACCTTTAAAAGTGATTCGATAGCAATATCTGCAGGGGGAAAAGATTGCTATTAGTATCGACATTTCAACTTTTTCTTTGCTTTTTGCTCGTTTTTTTGTATATTTTTTTATATTTTCTATATTTTTACAAGGGCTGCAGGCCCATAAAATATGAGAACATCTCCTCTTAAATATCTTTTTAATTGTACTGTCCATTTAAAAGTGATTATATATCATTATCTGAGGGGTAAAAGAGTGCTATTAGTATCTTCTTCTTTTCTTTTTGCTTGTATTTTTACAAAGTGCTGCAGGCCCAAAAAATAGAAGAACATCTCTACTTAAATAGTTTTCTTTAATTGTACCTTTAAAATGTATTTGATAGCACTCTCTGCAGGGCGAACAGATTGCTATTAGTATTGACATTTCAACTGTTTCTTTATTTGTTGCTCGTTTTTTTGGTAGGGTTCTAATATTCTTACAAAGTGTCGCTGGCCCATAAAAACGACAACATCTCTACTTAAATAATTTTTTAATTGTACCTTAAACAAAAATTTTGATAGCATTCGCCGCAGGGCGAACAGATTGCTATTAGTATCGACATTTCAACTTTTTCTTTGCTTTTTGCTCGTTTTTTTGTATATTTTTTTATATTTTCTATATTTTTACAAGGGCTGCAGGCCCATAAAATATGAGAACATCTCCTCTTAAATATCTTTTTAATTGTACTGTCCATTTAAAAGTGATTATATATCATTATCTGAGGGGTAAAAGAGTGCTATTAGTATCTTCTTCTTTTCTTTTTGCTTGTATTTTTACAAAGTGCTGCAGGCCCAAAAAATAGAAGAACATCTCTACTTAAATAGTTTTCTTTAATTGTACCTTTAAAATGTATTTGATAGCACTCTCTGCAGGGCGAACAGATTGCTATTCGTATTGACATTTCAACTGTTTCTTTATTTTTTGCTCATTTTTTTGGTAGGGTTCTCATATTCTTACAAAGTGTCGCAGGCCCATAAAAACGACAACATCTCTACTTAAATAATTTTTTAATTGTACCTTAAACAAAAATTTTGATAGCACTCTCCGCAAGGCGAACAGATTGCTATTAGTATCAACATTTTCAACTGTTTCGTTCCTTTTTGCTTGTATTTTTACACAGTGCTGCAGGCCCAAAAATAAGAGAAAATCTCCATCTAAATATTTTCACAATTAGGAAAAGGAGTGCTGTAAATGTCGACATTTCAACTTTTTCTATCCTTTTTGCTTGTATTTTTACAAAGTGCTTCAGGCCCAAAAAATACGAGAAAATCTCTACTTAAATAGTTTTCTTTAATTGTACCTTTTAAAAGTGATGTGATGGCACTCTCTGCAGGGGGGAAAGATTGATATTAGTATCGACATTTCAACTTTTTCTTTCAATTTTGCTTGTTTTTTTGGTAGTTTTCTCGTATTGTTACAAAGTGCTGCAGGCCCAAAAAATACGAGAAAATATCTACTTAAATAGTTTTCTTTAATTGTACCTTTTGAAAGTGATGTGATGGCACTCTCTGCAGGGGGAAAAGACTGCTATTAGTATCAACATTTCAACTTTTTCTTTCTTTTTTGCTCGTTTTTTTTTTTGTAGTTTTCTCGTATTGTTACAAAGTAAAAATACCAGAAAATCTCTACTTAAATAGTTTTCTTTAATTGTACCTTTTAAAAGTGATGTGATGGCACTCTCTGCAGGGGGAAAAGACTGCTATTAGCATCGACATTTCAACTTTTTATTTATTTTTTGCTCGGTTTTTTTGGTAGTTTTCTCGTATTGTTACAAAGTGCTGCAGGCCCAAAAAATACGAGAAAATCTCTACTTAAATAGTTTTCTTTAATTGTACCTTTTAAAAGTGATGTGATGGCACTCTCTGCAGGGGGAAAAGACTGCTATTAGTATCGACATTTCAACTTTTTCTGTCTTTTTTGCTTGTTTTTATGGTAGCCTGCAGCCCTTGTAAAAATATAAGAAAACTAGCAAAAAAAAAAAAAAAGAGCAAAAAGCAAAGAAAAAGTTGAAATGTCGACACTAATAGCAATCTTTTCCCCCTGCAGATAGTGCTATCAAATCACTTTTAAAGGTACAGTACAATTTAAAAAATATATATTTAGATGGAGATTTTCTCTTATTTTTGGGCCTGCAGCACTGTGTAAAAATACAAGCAAAAAGGAAAGAAACAGTTGAAATGTTGACATTAATAGCACGCTTTCCCCTGCACATAAGGCTATCGAAATGCTTTAAAGGTACAGTAAAATTAAAAAAAATATCTAAGTAGAGATTTTCTCGTATTTCTGAGGCCTGCAGAACTTTACAAAAATACAAAGAAAACTACCATAAAAATGAGCAAAAAGGAAAGAAAAAGTTGAAATGTCGATACAAATAGCAATCTTTCCCCCTTACAGATAGTGCTATTAAGTCACTTTTAAAGGTACAGTACAATTAAAAAAAAAAAATTTAGGTAGAGATTTTATTTTATTTTTGGACATGCATAACTTTGTAAAAATACAAGCAAAAAGGAAAAGAAATATGAGCAAAAAACGGAAAAAAAAAATTTAAATGTCGATACTAATAGCAGTCTTTTCCCCCTGCAGAGAGTGCCATCACATCACTTTTAAAAGGTACGATTAAAGAAAACTATTTAAGTAGAAATGTTCTCGTTTTTTTTGGACCTGCAGCACTTTGTAACAATACGAGAAAACTACCAAACAAACGAGCAAAAAAGAAAGAAAAAGTTGAAATGTCGATGCTAATAGCAATCTTTTCCCCCTGCAGAAAGTGCCATCACATCCCTTTTAAAAGGTCCAATTTAAGAAAACTATTTAAGTAGAGATTTTCTCGTATTTTTTGGGCCTGCAGCACTTTGTAACAATATGAGAAAACTACCAAAAAAACGGGCAAAAAAGAAAGAAAAAGTTTAAATGTCGATACTAATAGAAATCTTTTCCCCCTGAAGAGAGTGCCATCACATCCCTTTTAAAAGGTCCAATTTAAGAAAACGATTTAAGTAGAGATTTTCTCATATTTTTTGGGCCTGCAGCACTTCGTAAAAATACAAGCAAAAAGGATAGAAAAAGTTGAAATGTCGACATTTACAGCACTCCTTTTCCTTATAAAAGGTACAGTAAAATTAAAAAAAATATTTAAGTAGAGATTTTCTCGTATTTTTTGGGCCTGCAGCACTTTGTAACAGTACGAGAAAACTACCAAAAAAACGGGCAAAAAAAAAAAGAAAAGTTGAAATGTCGATACAAATAGCAATCCTTTCCCCCTGAAGAGAGTGCCATCACATCACTTTTAAAAGGTACAATTAAAGAAAACTATTTAAGTAGAGATTTTCTCATATTTTTTTGGGCCTGCAGCACTTTGTAACAATACGAGAAAACTACAAAAAAACCAAGCAAAATTGAAAGAAAAAGTTGAAATGTCGATACTAATAGCAATTTTTCCCCCTGCAGAGAGTGCCATGCCATCACATCTCTTTTAAAAGGTCCAATTTAAGAAAATTATTTAAGTAGAAATGTTCTCGTATTTCTTGGGCCTGCAGCACTTTGTAACAATACGAGAAAACTACCAAAAAAATGAGCAAAAAAGAAAGAAAAAGTTGAAATGTCGATACTAATAGCAGTCTTTTCCCCCTGCAGAGAGTGCCATCACATCACTTTTAAAAGGTACAATTAAAGAAAACTATTTAAGTAGAAATTTTCTCGTATTTTTTGGACCTGCAGCACTTTGTAACAATACGAGAAAACTACCAAAAAAACGAGCAAAAAAGAAAGAAAAAGTTGAAATGTCGATACTAATAGCAGTCTTTTCCCCCTGCAGAGAGTGCCATCACATCACTTTTAAAAGGTACAATTAAAGAAAACTATTTAAGTAGAGATTTTCTCGTATTTCTTGGGCCTGCAGCGCTTTGTAAAAATACAATGAAAACTACCAAAAAAACGAGCAAAAAAGAAAGAAAAAGTTGAAATGTCGATACTAATAGCAGTCTTTTCCCCCTGCAGAGAGTGCCATCACATCACTTTTAAAAGGTGCAATTAAAGAAAACTATTTAAGTAGAGATTTTCTCGTATTTTTTGGTCCTGCAGCACTTTGTAACAATACGAGAAAACTACCTAAAAAACGAGCAAAGAAAAACAAGTTGAAATGTCAATACTAATAGCAGTCTTTCCCCCCTGAAGAGAGTGCCATCACATCCCTTTTAAAAGGTCCAATTTAAGAAAACGATTTAAGTAGAGATTTTCTCATATTTTTTGGGCCTGCAGCACTTTGTAAAAATACAAGCAAAAAGGATAGAAAAAGTTGAAATGTCGACATTTACAGCACTCCTTTTCCTTATAAAAGGTACCGGTACAGTAAAATTGAAAAAAATATTTAAGTAGAGATTTTCCCGTATTTTTTGGGCCTGCAGCACTTTGTAACAGTACGAGAAAACTACCAAAAAAACGGGCAAAAAAAAAAGTAAAAGTTGAAATGTCGATACTAATAGCAATCCTTTCCCCCTGAAGAGAGTGCCATCACATCACTTTTAAAAGGTACAATTAAAGAAAACTATTTAAGTAGAGATTTTCTCATATTTTTTTGGGCCTGCAGCACTTTGTAACAATACGAGAAAACTACAAAAAAAACAAGCAAAATTGAAAGAAAAAGTTGAAATGTCGATACTAATAGCAATGTTTTCCCCCTGCAGAGAGTGCCATCACATCACTTTTAAAAGGTCCAATTTAAGAAAACTATTTAAGTAGAAATGTTCTCGTATTTCTTGGGCCTGCAGCACTTTGTAACAATACGAGAAAACTACCAAAAAAATGAGCAAAAAAGAAAGAAAAAGTTGAAATGTCGATACTAATAGCAGTCTTTTCCCCCTGCAGAGAGTGCCATCACATCACTTTTAAAAGGTACAATTAAAGAAAACTATTTAAGTAGAGATTTTCTCGTATTTTTTGGGCCTGCAGCACTTTGTAAAAATACAAAGAAAACTACCATAAAAACGAGCAAAAAAGAAAGAAAAAGTTGAAATGTCGATACCAATAGCAATCTTTTCCCCCTGAAGAGAGTGCCACCACATCACTTTTAAAAGGTCCAATTTAGGAAAAACTATTTAAGTAGAGATTTTCTCGCATTTTTGGGGCCTGCAGCACTTTGTAACAATACGAGAAAACTACCAAAAAAACCCAAGCAAAATTGAAAGAAAAAGTTGAAAAGTCAATGTTTATAGCAAACACCTCTAACTAAGGACAGGTACCAAATTTGGTACTTTTATAGGTACCGACCAAATTCCGTCAAATCAAACAATGCCATATTTCGATACCTTTGTTGCGAGCAAACAGGTTGTGTTCGTAGAAGACTTCCTGTATCAAATCCCGCATGCCTGACAGAAAACTTTTTCAAAAGCGCTAGCTCGATGCTAATTGACATGGGATATGCCATAGACATGCTACTGATTAGCACCCCCGTGGCCCCTCATCTAACGTAACGACTCTATCTGCTTCTGTCTCCTCCTTGCACACTTCATCACTCTGTCCTCCTCTCTTCGTCGTTGGCGTCCTCAGCCGTGCATGAGACTAGCGCTCAAAGCGCATCGGCTGTAGCCGCGTGCATGAGGAGCGCCGCAGGGGCCCCCGCGCTCAAACGCAGGCAGGAACAGGAAACGGAACGCAGGTACACCGACCACCGTGCCCTCAAACCTGCAACCCCGCACCCTCTTGCCGCCTCACCTAAACACCAGCTTGTCCTGTTTGCTTGGCGCCAGAAGACAGGAAGTTTGTGTGCGTGTGCTTCACCGCTTTCCCCACTTGTGGCGCTGTTGTCTCTTTGTTCACCATGTCAGTCCCACATGTTGTGTTGTGTTGTGTTGTGTCTGCTGCCGTGCTTTGTCAAGGTGTTTGCTGTTGTGTTACTGTTGTCCTGTGAGGAGAAGAAGCTGATTATGTTCAGTTTAGATACAACAAATATTTCAAAATATTTATCTTTTTTAATTTAAATAAACATTTTTATTGAATAAAACATTTCAAATAATTTTGCTCTTATAAAATCCATCCATCCATTTTCTACCGCTTGTCCCTTTCGGGGTCGCGGGACATGTTTATCCTTAATATGGCATTTTAATAAAAATACAATATATGTTAAATCTTTTAATACTAGATTTTGTTTTATTTTTATAACTACAATTATATGTTTAATAATGATATATCTAGGTCATATAGGTTTTCAAGGGTTGCACACAAAATGTATTCATATCCGAATCGCGATATATACATGTACATATAA
>NC_084586.2:13615000-13735000 GCF_033978685.3 Nerophis lumbriciformis | reverse complement strand
GCGCCCCCTTTGGACAAAATGTATTAAAAATAAAAAAATAAATATGTATATAGAGACGTACTGTAATAACGAAAGTGAATAATGACGATTAAAAAACACTTACAAACAAAAATAAAAACAAATAAAAAATTAACAAAAAGCTTGCCTTTTTTATTTTTGCATAGTATGTATATATTATTAATGTTGTAAATACACATCTTTATATATCTAGAAAGGGTGGTCCTGAAGAGGTAGGCATTTTTCTCAGGTCTCAAGAACGTAACAAATACAAGAATGTGTGTGTGTGTGTGTGTGTGTGTGTGTGTGTGTGTGTGTGTGTGTGTGTGTGTCCTTCCAACTACACACTTGACATCACCCCCTTACCCCCCACCCAAACCCTATTTGTGTCCTCCAGTGAACAGCCTGGCCCGGTCCAAGTACTGCTGACACCCAATCAGGAGGAGTTCGAGGACCAGGCGTCGGCCAACCAGAACCCGCCCCCTCTGCCCCCTCTTCCCCCTCCGCCCCCGCCCTACCGCGCCCCCGCCGCCCCTCCCTGCCCTGCCGCGCTCACCCTCAGCATCCCCCACCCGTGCGCCCCTTCCAGCCGGGGCGGGGGAAGCGACACGGGGGTGCGGCTGTGCGAGCTGCTGCAGGCGGGGGGCGTGAGCGTCAGACCCCTGGGAAGGCACTTGGCCATCTCGCTACCGTCGCTCCCCTTGCGGTTTTGGGACGCGCCCGTCACGCCACCCCCTCGTCCCCCTCCCCCCCCGCCTCCGGAAGCCCCCGGGCAAAGGAAACCTGCCTCCCCTCTCTGGCAGCCGCCCCAGCCGGATCCCGCCCCGCAGCCTTGGCGGCCCACCGACGGCGCCACCCGCCATTGGTCGTCCTGGAGTCTGGACCGCCCCGACGCCATGGTGACGCCCTATGACACCCCCCCGGACCACTGGGCTCCCATCCCGCCTAGGCAGTGTGCCAGTCGCCCCCCTTCTCGGGGGCACCACGGCGACCCCAGGAGCTGTGAGCACGAGGAGGCGGAGTTGACGGAACTCGACACCCTTTACCAGGCCAGTCTGCAGGCGGGGAGGACAGGTGGGGGGTGGCAGCCTTGTCGCCATAGCAACAGCTCCAGCGACACACTTTTTTGACAACCCGTCTTCTACGCAGGCTGCAGCCCGTCAGAGCGGCTTATATCCAGAGTGGGCGGCCAGGCCCGCTCCAGAACCCCCAACGCCGACATGGAGAGGAGCGTGTTCGGGCCGGACGGCGCCAGAAGCCCCACCTACCTCAACAAGGTAACCCCTCCCCCCTCGTCCGATTGCTCTTCACTTTGACCTAACTTTTACACCCCCTTCTCCTAAATTTTGACTCCGTTCAGCCAATGGTGTTGCAGGGTCCACGTTTGGGGGCGGGGCCCGACGAGGCGGGCAACCTGAGGCGAATCGGACGCAGCCTGAGCGGCACGGTGGTGGTGACGCCGCGCCACGGCCGACTGACCGCCACCCGCAGCTTTGTGAGTGACCACCCGTCGCCCTCCTGTGGCCGGCGCGGCTCACTGCATGCCGTCGTGGCGACACGCTTCCTGTGTCTTCACCTCTCTCTGCTTTTCTTTCTCCTTCTTCTTCTCTGTCTTTGTGCTGTGTGTCTTCCCAAGGCGAAGCAGGCTGACGCCAGTGCCTCCCATTGCTTACTTCCTCTCTCCTGAGTCCCTGTCGCTATCGCACCTCCATCACTTCCTCCATCCTCTTCATCACCAACACTTGTCATCACCACCTCCCTCCACCGCCTCACAGGTAAACAGCACACTGTGTCACCTTTAAACTGCTCCCCAGACCACACCATGCAGTGTTCCTCATAAAACCCAAAACCAGTGAAGTTGGCACGTCGTGTAAATGGTAAATAAAAACAGAATACAATGATTTGAAAATCCTTTTCAATTTATATTCAATTGAATAGACTGCAAAGACAAGATATTTCATGTTTGAACTGAGAAACCTATTTTTTTTGGTGTTTAATGTATCCCGGAAGAGTTAGGGCTGCATGGGATTCTGGGTATTTGTCCTGTTGTGTTTATGTTGTGTTACGGTGCAGATGTTCTCCCGAAATGTGTTTGTCATTCTTGTTTGGTGTGGGTTCACAGTGTGGCGCATTATTAGTAAGAGTGTTAAAGTTTTTTTTATACCGCCACCGTCAGTGTAACCTGTGTGGTTGTTGACCAAGTATGCCTTGCTGTCACCTACGTGAGCAAGCGGAAGCCCCATACAACATGTGGCTGATCAGGCACGCTGGTTGTAGCGGGCGCTATATGCTGTACCATCACGGCACGTATGACGCTGCCAAGCGCTAATCATTTAAAACCCGTGTGCCGCACCAGCTTAAAAATTCCATAAAAAGGTGTGGGCCGCGTGTCTGAGATCCCTGGTTTATACATAGCACAAAACAAATAAAAAACTTTGTATGCAGTGTTATTTCATTTAAAATTTCAACAATTTTTGCGGCTCCCATTGTTTTCTATAATTTGTGAAACTGGTCAAAATGGCTCTTTGACTGGTAAAGGTTGCCGACCCCTGGACTAGACTAAGTGAGATGACGGCAATTGACACCAGGGGATGGTAATGTTCAATAATTTATTACAAACCCTGTTTCCATATGAGTTGGGAAATTGTGTTATATGTAAATATAAACGGAATACAATGATTTGCAAATCATTTTCAACCCATATTCAGTTGAATATGCTACAAAGACAACATATTTGATGTTCAAACTGATAAACATTTTTTTTTTTTTTTTTGCAAATAATCATTAACTTTAGAATTTGATGCCAGCAACACGTGACAAAGAAGTTGGGAAAGGTGGCAATAAATACTGATAAAGTTGAAGAATGCTCATCAAACACTTATTTGTGTCATGTCGGTGTAATCATGTTTTGTTTTAGTCATGTTTTGTTTAGTTATTGGACTCTTTAGTTTCTGGCTTTTCACTCCCTGGTCTTGTTTCCATAGTTACCCATTAGTTTCACCTGTTTCACGTTTGGACTCATTGTGCACTCTTGTTTGTCACCATAGCAACCCATTAGTTTTCACCTGTCACGTCACGCACCTGTTTCACGTTTTGAGTCACGCACCTGTTTTCACTAATCATGTCTGTAGTATTTAAGTTAATTGTTTTCAGTTTGTCGTTCTGGTGACATCCCGCATTCTTACCCCTGTCACACTCTGTCTACCTCTGCGCACTTCATGCCATGTCCAAGTAAGTTTTTTCTATCAAGACGTGGACTATGGTGTGTTTGTTTTCCCGAGATGCAAGTAAAGCTGGACTGGTCATGGCGTGAAGGTAAATACATATTTAATAATAACACTCAAAGGAACAAAAAGCACGCTCAAGGCGGATGTACAAACTTGACTAACGAAACAAAAAGACTTGCACGTGGGCAAAAAAAACTGTGAACAATTAAACAAAAACACTAACTGTGGCATTAATAGAAAAAAACTTACTTGGACATGGCATGAAGTGCGCAGAGGTAGACAGAGTGTGACAGGGGTAAGAATGCGGGATGTCACCAGAACGACAAACTGAAAACAATGAACTTAAATACTACAGACATGATTAGCGAAAACAGGTGCGTGACTCAAAACATGAAACAGGTGCGTGACGTGACAGGTGAAAACTAATGGGTTGCTATGGTGACAAACAAGAGTGCACAATGAGTCCAAACGTGAAACAGGTGAAACTAATGGGTAACTATGGAAACAAGACCAGGGAGTGAAAAGCCAGAAACTAAAGAGTCCAATAACTAAACAAAACATGACTAAAACAAAACATGATTACACCGACATGACAATTTGGAACATCCCACAGGTGTGCAGGCAAATTGGGAACAGGTGGGTGCCATGATTGGGTATAAAAACAGCTTCCCAAAAAAATGCTCAGTCTTTCACAAGAAAGGATGGGGCGAGGTACACAACTTTGTCCACAACTGCGTGAGCAAATAGTCAAACAGTTTAAGAACAACGTTTCTCAAAGTGCAATTGCAAGAAATTTAGGGATTTCAACATCTACGGTCCATAATATCATCAAAAGGTTCAGAGAATCTGGAGAAATCACTCCACGTAAGCGGCATGGCCGGAAACCAACATTGAATGACCGTGACCTTCGATCCCTCAAAAACCGACATCAATCTCTAAAGGATATCACCACATGGGCTCAGGAACACTTCAGAAAACCACTGTCACTAAATAGTTTGTCGCTACATCTGTAAGTGCAAGTTAAAGCTCTACTATGCAAAGCGAAAGCCATTTATCAACAACACCCAGAAAAGCCGCCTGCTTCTCTGGGCCCGAGATCATCTAAGATGGACTCATGCAAAGTGGAAAAGTGTTCTGTGGTCTGACGAGTCCACATTTCAAATTGTTTTTGGAAATATTCGACATCGTGTCATCCCGGACCAAAGGGGAAGCGAACCATCCATTAGTGCCCAAGGCATGGGTAACTAGCGTGCCGTGAGATACAGTCTGTGTGCCGTGGCGTGGGAGATCATCTAATTTCACCTATTTGGGTTAAAAATATTTTTTGCAAGCCAGTAATTATAGTCTGCAAATGATGTGTTGTTGTTGAGTGTCGGTGCTGTCTAGAGCTCGGCAGAGTAACCGTGTAATACTCTTCCATATCAGTAGGTGGTATCCGGTAGCTAATTGCTTTGTAGATGTCGGGAACAGCGGGAGGCAGCGTGCAGGTAAAAAGGTATCTAATGCTTAAACCAAAAATAAACAAAAGGTGAGTGCCCCTAAGAAAAGGCATTGAAGCTTAGGGAAGGCTATGCAGAACCAAACTAAAACTGAACTGGCTGCAAACTAAACAAAAACAGAATGCTGGACGACAGCAAAGACTTACTGTGGCGCAAATACGGCGTCCACAAAGTACATCCGAACATGACATGACAATCAACAATGTCCCCACAAAGAAGGATAAAAACAACTAAAATCTTCCTGATTGCTAAAACAAAGTAGATGCGGGAAATATCGCTGACAGGTAAAACATGAAACTGCTACAGGAAAATACCAAAAAAAGAGAAAAAGCCATTAAAATAGGAGCGCAAGACAAAAACTAAAACAACACACACAGGAAAACAGCAATAAACTCCAAATAAGTCAGGGCGTGATGTGACAGGTGGTGACAGTACACCTACTTTGAGACAAGAGCTATATTGATGCATGCTTGGTTATGGTTTAAAGTCATATCCAACAATTGCGACAACGACTTTTTACTGTCAACTGAGTTTCGTTTTTTAATGACGTCTGCTGGTGGTGTGCCTCCAGATTTATTCAACGCAAAAAATGTGCCTTGGCTCAAAAAAAGGTTGAAAAACACCGACTTACACATCTGTGAAGGCGCCATTAATGCTGAAAGGTACATACAGCTTTTGGAACAGCTTATGCTGCCATCTAAGCGCCGTCTTTTTCATGGACGCCCCTGCTTATTTCAGCAAGACAATGCCAAGCCACATTCAGCACGTGTTACAACAGCGTGGCTTCCTAAAAAAAAAAGAGTGCGGGTACTTTCCTGGCCCGCCTGCAGTCCAGACCTGTCTCCCATCGAAAATGTGTGGCGCATTATGAAGCGTAAAATACGCTGTTGAACGACTGAAGCTCTACATAAAACAAGAATGGGAAAGAATTCCACTTTCAAAGCTTCAACAATTAGTTTTCTGAGTTCCCAATCGTTTATTGAGTGTTGTTAAAAGGAAAGGCCATGTAACAGTGGTGAACATGCCCTTTCCCAACTACTTTGGCACGTGTTGCAGCCATGAAATTCTAAGTTAATTATTATTTACAAAAAATAAAATAAAGTTTATGAGTTTGAACATCAAATATCTTGTCTTTGTAGTGCATTCAATTGAATATGGCTTGAAAAGGATTTGCAAATCATTGTATTCCGTTTATATTTACATCTAACACAATTTCCCAACTCATATGGAAACGGGGTTTGTACTAAATGTATTTCTACAGTATCTATATATACTGTATATAAATATCACCCCAAACCTTTGCGCCATGTTTGTGCTGCAACATTTTAATCGTTTTTGTTATTATTATTCATGACAAACCTCGTAAAACATTAATAACATAAAAACTATAATAATTAGACAAAACAACACAAATAAAGGGGACACGTTTGGGGCATACTTGCCAACCTTGAGACCTCCGATTTCGGGAGGTGGGGGGTGGGGGGCGTGGTCGGGGGTGGGGCGGGGGCGTGGTTAATATATATATATATATATATACATATATATGTATATATATATATATATATATATATATATATATATATATATATATATATATATATATATATATATATATATATATATATAAATAAATTAAATAAATACTTGAATTTCAGTGTTCATTTATTTACACATATACACACACATAACACTCCTCTACTCATTGTTAAGTTAAGGGTTGAATTGTCCATCCTTGTTCTATTCTCTGTCACTATTTCAGAACACACACATTATACAAATATACATTATAAAATCAATAAGAAAACGGGAGCTCTAATTTGGGAGTCTGAATTAGGATCAGAAGTTCCTATATAAACATTGCGCACTCACGTCGCCATTTTGTATTGATTACTGCAGCTGTGCACTGGATTTATTCACAAATACAAACTACAACTCACAAACACTTTAGAGTTAGGCTCCACCATCAGAATGTGTACTTAAACTTACAAAGATCACATGGATATTATTCAGTGAGTTGATTCACCAAAACTAACCTGTTATACAGGAGGAAAAAGCACACAGAACGTTTCAATTGTTCACAGACTGGTCGCTCTCATCAGAATGACAAGACACTTCCGGTCTGCAGGTGATAGCATTCAATTGGGAAGAAACGCCCTACTGCCCCCTACTGACCAATGTGAATACTGATAAATGTGGAATGACAGCTCCAAAAACGAATTCAAACCACAAAATAAATCAGCACAAAAATGTGACACATTATGGGTGGGTCACATGTGCATGTACAACAGGCTGTCAACACGTCACTCAGGTCCGTATGGACCTGAGTGGCCTCCAGCTCCGCCTGAATTTCGGGAGATTTTCGGGAGAAAATTTGTCCCGGGAGGTTTTCGGGAGAGGCGCTGAATTTCGGGAGTCTCCCGGAAAATCCGGGAGGGTTGGCAAGTATGCGTTTGGGGTGATGTTGAAAAAGTGCTGCAATTTTTTTTTGTCTAACAATTATTGTGTGTATGTTATTAATGTGTTTGTTATTATTCATAACCAGCCCCATAAAACGTTAACAGAAAAATTGTAATAGTTGAATAAAAAAAAAAGTGTTTACGGCACAAACTATTGGGACAAGTTTGAGGTGATTTTGGACAGGTTGGGTGGGGGCGGGGTTGTTGTTGTTGTTATAAACAGGGGCGCCGCTAGGGATTTTGGGCCCCATGAAAAGAATCTTTACAGGGCCCCCAACACAGTGTCATTATTTTTTTCTGTATTATAATTTCATCATCATTAGGGGCCTCTCTAGGCCCCCCTCCATCATGGGCCTCTAGAATCCGTCTCCTTTACCCCCCCCCTTTTCGGCGCCCCTGGTTATGAATAATAAAACATCACCGGTCAGGAAATTAATTTTAGAATACCTTAAAAACCGTAAAGTTCCGGGAGCCTCTCACTGTAATGCTCGTTACCGCCCCCTACAGGGGAGGAGTGGAATAGAATCCCTTTTTTTTCCCCTCCCAAATGAAAACAAAGTTGGACGAGTTCATGTCCTGGTGGTCCTGGCCAGAGCAGCGTTGTCATGTTTGATATCAGAGTTGGTGTTTCGTGTCTCAGTATCGTCCTCTGCTCTGCTTGTCCAGGAGTTGTCGGGCGGCGCCGGGAGTTTCTGGCTGTGTCTGACGGGGGTCAAGCTGGACCAGAGTCCCGCCCGCCCTCACTGATCCTCGGGCGCCACTAGGGACGGACAAGCCCCTCCCCCTTTCCTGCAAATGCCACGCAAAACCACACGCACGCACACACCTGCAGCGACGTAGAGCGCCCTTGCTTGGCCCCGCCCCCTTTTCCTGGAACCCTTTAACCCCACTATTCTGTCTATGCAGTCACTCCTGGCCCATCCCGATAGCCACGCCTCTTCCTGTTTCTTCACGGGCATTTCCTGTCGGACGTAGCAGAGCTGATTGGGGGACGTTGTACAGAACAGCAGGAGCCCCGCCCCCTTTTTCCTGCCCTCCAGCCAATCACAGCTCCCCCTGTTTCTACCTGGAGCTCCCAGTTGGATTCTTTTCTCCCCTCCCCTTCCTTTCGACCGTCGCTTCCCTTCCAAAAAAAATGACCCAGTAGCGAGTGGGGAAGATTGTAGGAACGACGCTCTAGTGCACTTTGCGAGGAGACGAAGTGCACTTTTTTACCGAAGGACTGAAGGGAGGAAGCTTCACTTTAAAAAAAAAGGTCTCAGGTTCTAATCCGCGATACACTTTATACTCCCGGTCAGGCCCAGACATGTTGCTTTAAATGTGCGTTAGAGCTCTATTTTCAGCCTGCCTGCTGGAGGATGTCAACCATGTTGGTCACGCACACACACACACACACACACACACACACACACATACACACACACACACACACACACACACACACACACACACACACACACACTTGTATTTCTTGCCTTCTTGAGACATAGGAAAAAAGCCTACCTCTTTAGGACCAGCCTTTCTAGATATATAAAGATGTGTATTTACAACATTAATAATATATACATACTATGCAAATATATATAAAAAAGCTTTATTATATAAGAATTTCACAAGAAAAAGGTCACAATTTCACAAAAAAAACTTAGAATGTTGGCAGTATTATAATAAAAGTCGTCATTTTACTCAACGCAAGTCTACATTTTTACAGAAAAACTGAATTTTACATGACAAATGTCACCATTTTGCGTGAAACTAATAATTTTACATAAAAAGGTCATCATTTTACATGTAAAAGTCATAATTTCACATGAAAAAGTCATAATTTGAGGAGAAAAACTTAGAATGTTGGTAGTATTGTAATAAAAGTCGTCATTTTACTCAACGCAAGTCCAAATTTTTACAAGAAAAACTGAATTTTACATGACAAATGTCACCATTTTGCGTGAAACTAATAATTTTACATGTAAGTCATAATTCCACATGAAAAAGTTCTAATTTCACATGAAAAAGTTATAATTTTACATTAAAAAAGTCATAATTTTACATGGAAAAAGTCCTAATTTGACATGAAAAAGTCATAATTTGAGGAGAAAAGCTTAGAATCTTGGCAGTGTTATAATAAAAGTCGTCATTTTACTCAACGCAAGTCCAAATTTTTACAAGAAAAAATGAATTTTACATGACAAATGTCACCATTTTACATTAAACTAATAATTGTACATGAAAAAGTCATAATTTCACATGAAAAAGTCATAATTTGAGGAGAAAAATTTAGAATGTTGGCAGTATTGTAATAAAAGTCGTCATTTTACTCAACGCAAGTCCAAATTTTTAAAAGGAAAACTGAATTTTATATGACAAATGTCACTATTTTGCGTGAAACTAATAATTTTACATGAAAAGGTCATCATTTTACATGTAAAAGTCATAATTTGACATGAAAAAGTCATAATTTGACATGAAAAAGTCATAATTTTCCATGAAAAAGTCATAATTTGACATGAAAAAGTCATCATTTTACGAGAAAAGCTTGGAATGTTGGCCGTATTATAATAAAAGTCGTCATTTTACTCAACGCAAATCCACATTTTTACATGACAAATGTCACCATTTTGCGTGAAACTAATAATTTTACATGAAAAGGTCATAATTTTACATGTAAAAGTCATTATTTCACATGAAAAAGTCATAATTTGACATAAAAAAGTCATAATTTTCCATGAAAAAGTCATAATTTGACATGAAAAAGTCATCATTTTACGAGAAAAACTTTGAATTTTGGCAGTTTTGTAATAAAAGTCATAATTTTAACAACACAAGTCCAAATCTTTACAAGAAAAACTGAATTTTACATGACAAATGTCACCATTTTGCGTGAAACTAATAATTGTACATGTAAAAGTCATAATTTAACATGAAAAAGTTATTATTTGACATGAAAGTCATAATTTGACATGAAAAAGTCATAATTTGAGGAGAAAAACTTGGTATTGTAATAAAAGTCATCATTTTACGAGAAAAGCTTGGAATGTTGGCCGTATTGTAATAAAAGTCGTCATTTTACTCAACGCAAGTCCAAATTTTTACAAGAAAAACTGAATTTTACATGACAAATGTCACCATTTTGCGTTAAACTAATAATTTCACATGAAAAAGTCATAATTTGACATGAAAAAGTTATAATTTTACATGAAAAAGTCATAATTTGACGTAAAAAGTCATAATTTTCAATGAAAAAGTCACAATTTGACATGAAAAAGTCATAATTTTACGAGAAAAACTTAGAATGTTGGCCGTATTGTAATAAAAGTCGTAATTTTACTCAACGCAAGCCCAAATTTTTAAAAGGAAAACTGAATTTTACATGACAAATGTCACCATTTTGCATTAAACTAATAATTTTACAAGTAAAAGTCATAATTTCACATGAAAAAGTTATTATTTGACATGAAAAAGTCATAATTTGACATGAAAAAGTCATAATTTTACGAGAAAAACTTAGAATGTTGGCAGTATTTTAATAAGAGTCGTCATTTTACTCAACGCAAGTCCAAATTTTTACAAGAAAAACTGAATTTTACATGACAAATGTCACCATTTTCCGTTAAACTAATAATTTTACATGAAAAAGTCATAATTTGACATGAAAAAGTCATAATTTTCCATGAAAAAGTCATAATTTGACATGAAAAAGTCATCATTTTACGAGAAAAACTTTGAATTTTGGCAGTTTTGTAATAAAAGTCATAATTTTACTCAACACAAGTCCAAATCTTTACAAGAAAAACTGAATTTTACATGACAAATGTCTCCATTTTGCATGAAACTAATAATTGTACATTTAAAAGTCATAATTTGACATGAAAAAGTTATTTGACATGAAAGTCATAATTTGACATAAAAAAGTCATAATTTGAGGAGAAAATCTTAGAATGTTGGCAGTATTATCATAAAAGTCGTCATTTTACTCAACGCAAGTCCCAATTTTTACAAGAAAAACTGAATTTTACATGACAAATGTCACCATTTCGCCTTAAACTAATAATTTTACATGTAAATGTCATAATTTCACATGAAAAAGTTATAATTTTATATGAAAAAGTTATAATTTTTCATGAAAAAGTCATAATTTGACATGAAAAAGTTATAATTTGACATGAAAAAGTCATAATTTTACATGAAAAAGTCATAATTTTACATGAGAAAAATCATAATTTGACATGAAAAAGTCATAATTTGAGGAGAAAAACTTAGAATGTTGGCAGTATTATAATAAAAGTCGTCATTTTACTCAACGCAAGTCCAAATTTTTACAAGAAAAACTGAATTTTACATGACAAATGTCGCCATTTTGCGTTGAACTAATAATCTCACATGAAAAAGTCATAATTTGACATGAAAAAGTTATAATTTTACATGAAAAAGTCATAATTTGACATGAAAAAGTCATAATTTTACGAGAAAAACTTAGAATGTTGGCAGTATTGTAATAAAAGTCGTCATTTTACTCAACACAAGTCCGAATTTATACAAGGAAAACTGAATTTTACATGACAAATGTCACAATTTTGCATTAAACTAATAATTTTACATGAAAAGGTCATCATTTTACATGTAAAGGTCATAATTTGACATGAAAAAGTCATAATTTGACATGAAAAAGTCATAATTTTCCATGAAAAAGTCATCATTTGACATGAAAAAGTCATCATTTTACAAGAAAAGCTTAGAATGTTGGCCGTATTGTAATAAAAGTCATAATTTTACTCAACGCAAGTCCAAATTTTTACAAGAAAAAATGAATTTTACATGACAAATGTCACCATTTTGCGTGAAACTAATAATTTTACATGTAAAGGTCATAATTTGACATGAAAAAAAATCATAATTTTCCATGAAAAAGTCATCATTTGACATGAAAAAGTCATCATTTTACGAGAAAAACTTAGAATGTTGGCCGTATTGTAATAAAAGTCGTCATTTTACTCAACGCAAGTCCAAATTTTTACAAGAAAAATTTAATTTTACATGACAAATGTCACCATTTTGCATTAAACTAATAATTTTACATTAAAAAGTCATAATTTGACATGAAAAAGTCATAATTTGACATGAAAAAGTCATAATTTGAGGAGAAAATCTTAGAATGTTGGCAGTATTATAATAAAAGTCGTCATTTTACTCAATGCAAGTCCAAATTTTTACAAGAAAAACTGAATTTTACATGACAAATGTCACCATTTTGCGTTAAACTAATAATTTTACATGTAAAAGTCATAATTTGACATGAAAAAGTGATCATTTGACATGAAAAAGTTATAATTTGACATGAAAAAGTCATAATTTGACATGAAAAAGTCATAATTTGACATGAAAAAGTCATAATTTTACATGAAAAAGTCATAATTTTACATGAAAAAGTTATTATTTGACATGAAAAAATCATAATTTGACATGAAAAAGTCATAATTTTACGAGAAAAACTTAGAATGTTGGCAGTATTGTAATAAAAGTCGCCATTTTACTTAACGCAAGTCCAAATCTTTACAAGAAAAACTGAATTTTACATGAAAAATGTCAGCATTTTGCACTAAACTAATAATTTCACATGAAAAAGTCATAATTTGACATGAAAAAGTTATAATTTTACATGAAAAAGTCATAATTTGACATGAAAAAGTTATAATTTTACATGAAAAAGTCATAATTTGATATGAAAAAGTCATAATTTTACGAGAAAAACTTAGAATGTTGGCAGTATTGTAATAAAAGTCGTCATTTTACTCAACGCAAGTCCAAATTTTTACAAGAAAAACGGAACATTTGTGCAATATTATGATAAAAGTTGGAATTTTACTCGATAACAGTCCCAATTTTACAAGAAAAGCGTAAAAATGTTGGCATTTTTATGACGAGAGTGATAATTTTACTCGACAAAAGTCACAATTTTATAAGAACACTTTAAAAATGTTGGCAACGTTATAATAATAATCTGAATTTTACTCGGCAAAATTATGACCTAAGTCATAATTTTACTAAAGAAAAATGTCACTATTTTACAAGAACAACCAAAAAATTGGCAATATTGTGATAAAAGTCTGAATTCTACATGACAAATGTCACCATTTTGCATTAAAAAGTCATAATTTTACATGAAAAAGTCATAATTTTACATGGAAAAAGTCATAATTTTACATGAAAAAGTCATATTTTTACAAGTAAACGTCATTATTTTACATGAAAATTTCATAATTTTACAAGAAAAACTTAGAATGTTGGCAGTTATATAATAAAAGTCGTCATTTTACTCAAGGCAAGTCCAAATTTTGACAAGAAAAACGGAACATTTGTGCAATATTATGATAAAAGTTGGAATTTTACTCGATAACAGTCGCAATTTTACAAGAAAAGCGTAAAAATTTGGGCATTTTTATGACAAGAGTGGTAATTTTACTCGAAAAAAGTCACAATTTTATAAGAACACTTTAAAATGTTGGCAACGTTATAACGATAATGGGAATTTTACTCTGCAAAATTATGACCAAAGTCATCATTTTACTGAAAAAAATATCACTATTTTACAAGAACAACCAAAAAATTGGCAATATTATGGTAAAAGTCTGAATTCTACATGACAAATGTCACCATTTTGCATTAAAAAGTCATAATTTCACATGAAAAAGTCATAATTTTACATTGAAAAGTCATAATTTTACATGAAAAAGTCATAATTTGACATGAAAAAGTCATCATTTGACATGAAAAAGTCATAATTTTATGAGAAAAACTGAGAATGTTGGCCGTATTGTAATAAAAGTTGTCATTTTACTCAACGACAAAAGTCGCAATTTTATAAGAACACTTTAAAATGTTGGCAACGTTATGACAATAATTGGAATTTTACTCGGCAAAATTATGACCAAAGTCATCATTTTACTAAAAAGAAATGTCACTATTTTACAAGAACAACACAAAAATTGGCAATATTGTGATAAAAGTCAAAATTTTACATGACAAATGTCACCATTGTGCGTTAAACTGTAATAATTTTACATGAAAAAGTCGTAATTTTACAAGAACAACAAAAAAATTGGCAATATTGTGATAAAAGTCAGAATTTTACATGACAAATGTCACCATTTTGCATTAAAAAGTCATAATTTTACATGAAAATTTCATAATTTTACGAGAAAAACTTTGAATGTTGGCAGTGTTATAATAAAAGTCGTGATTTTACTCAACGCAAGTCCAAATTTTGACAAGAAAAACGGAACATTTGTGTGATATTATGATAAAAGTTGGAATTTTACTCGATAATTTTACAAGAAAAGCGTAAAAATTGGGGCATTTTTATGACAAGAGTGGTAATTTTACTCGACAAAAGTCACAATTTTATAACAACACTTTAAAATGTTGGCAACGTTATAACGATTTTGGGAATTTCACTCTGCAAAATTATGACCAAAGTCATCATTTTACTGAAAAAAATGTCACTATTTTACAAGAACAACCAAAAAATTGGCAATATTGTGGTAAAAGTCTGAATTCTACATGACAATTTTGCATTAAAAAGTCATAATTTTACATGAAAAAGTCATAATTTTACATTGAAAAGTCATAATTTTACGAGAAAAACTTAGAATGTTGGCAGTATTGTAATAAAAGTCATTTTACTCAACGACAAAAGTCACAATTTTATAAGAACACTTTAAAATGTTGGCAAAGTTATAACAATAATGGGAATTTTACTCGGCAAAATTATGACCAAAGTCATCATTTTACTAAAAAAAATTGTCACTATTTTACAAGAACAACACAAAAATTGGCAATATTGTGATAAAAGTCAGAATTTTACATGACAAATGTTACCATTTTGCATTAAAAAGTCATAATTTTACATGAAAAAGTCATAATTTTACGAGAAAAACTTAGAATGTTGGCAGTGTTATAATAAAAGTCGTCATCTTACTCAACGCAAGTCCAAATTTTGATAAGAAAAACGGAACATTTGTGTGATATTATGATAAAAGTTGGAATTTTACTCGATAATTTTACAAGAAAAGCGTAAAAATTTGCGCATTTTTATGACAAGAGTGGTAATTTTACTCGACAAAAGTCACAATTTTATAACAACACTTTAAAATGTTGGCAACGTTATAACGATTATGGGAATTTCACTCTGCAAAATTATGACCAAAGTCATCATTTTACTGAAAAAAATGTCACTATTTTACAAGAACAACCAAAAAATTGGCAATATTGTGGTAAAAGTCTGAATTCTACATGACAATTTTGCATTAAAAAGTCATAATTTTACATGAAAAAGTCATAATTTTACATTGAAAAGTCATAATTTTACGAGAAAAACTTAGAATGTTGGCAGTATTGTAATAAAAGTCATTTTACTCAACGACAAAAGTCACAATTTTATAAGAACACTTTAAAATGTTGGCAAAGTTATAACAATAATGGGAATTTTACTCGGCAAAATTATGACCAAAGTCATCATTTTACTAAAAAAAATTGTCACTATTTTACAAGAACAACACAAAAATTGGCAATATTGTGATAAAAGTCAGAATTTTACATGACAAATGTTACCATTTTGCATTAAAAAGTCATAATTTTACATGAAAAAGTCATAATTGTACGAGAAAAACTTAGAATGTTGGCAGTGTTATAATAAAAGTCGTCATCTTACTCAACGCAAGTCCAAATTTTGACAAGAAAAACGGAACATTTGTGTGATATTATGATAAAAGTTGGAATTTTACTCGATAATTTTACAAGAAAAGCGTAAAAATTTGCGCATTTTTATGACAAGAGTGGTAATTTTACTCGACAAAAGTCACAATTTTATAACAACACTTTAAAATGTTGGCAACGTTATAACGATTATGGGAATTTCACTCTGCAAAATTATGACAAAAGTCATAATTTTACGCCCAAAAAATTACACAATTTTACAAGAACAAAAAAATTGGCAATATTTTGCATTAAAAAGTCATAATTTTACATGACAAATGTCACCATTTTGCATTAAAAAGTCATAATTTTACATGAAAAAGTCATAATTTTACATGAAAAAAGTCATAATTTTACATGAAAAGGTCATAATTTTACGAGAAAATATTGCAATATTACAGAAACGGAAAGAATATGAGAAATTGTTCCCAATTTCATAAGAAAGAAGTCGACAAATTGTGAGAAAAAGACTGCTTTTAGTTCATTCATTTATTTATTTATTTTTTATTTTTTTGGTTTTTAATATTCATTATTTACTTCAAGTTATTACAGTATGTCTCTATATACATATTAAAAAAAAAATTGTTTTAATTAATTTTGGCCAAAGGGGGCGCATTTCAAATTTGTACACACACTTGTTATTTCATATGTTGACCAGAGGGGGAGCACTTTTGAAAGCGACACAGTCAATTTGAAAAATCCCTCCTTTTTGGGACCACCCTCATTTTGATAGATTTCACCACCAGGGGTGCAAATGAGATATCTATTTTTTACTTAAGGCCGATGACAAAGGAGTAAGGGACCACAGATGGCGCCTGTGCCGCACTTTGGGCAACCCAGCCGTAGAAGCTAACTGTTAATGGCCACTATAGTCTGAGTACCGTAGTCTATTAGTTCATTCTATGGTCACATATGGGACACGGGTTGTCTTACGTCAGCACCCGAAGTCGTAAAATCAGCTGTTCACCTGTTTTTTTTTTTTTTTCGGGGACGAATAGGGAAGTCCTTCTTTAGCTGCCGTCTTCTTTCATCATATATTGCTGCCTTTGCACCTGTCAATGTTTACTTTTGTATGCACATTAAATCAACAAAAAATCCTGACTTTGGAGCAATGTTCACGGACTCTAGTATTTGGCTCTCTATTAGATGTAATGGTTTTCCGTATTGGGACCATGATTTATGTCCTAACCTCCTCATATGGAAGCTACTTTTCCTTGTTGATGTCTCAAGAAGGGTAGAAATACAAGAACACACACACACGCACACACACCCTTGCTAAGCAGTAGGGGTGTAACGCTACATGAGGGAACAAGATGCAACATTTGTAAATAGCAAACATGAGGGCTAGCACGGACGGCTCATTCTTTATATATATATATATATATATATATATATATATATATATATATATATATATATATATATCAAAACCATTAAGGGCTCCCCTCAAGTTTGGTGATGAAAGGTCTTAGTCATTAAAGGGTTAAAAATATTTAATATATTATTATTTATTTATTTTTTTACTTTCAATATTTTAATATCTATAGATCACATTTGGATTTATCTGTTGCCATTACATTTTTAATTTTTTTTTTTTTTTTTTAAAGTAGGGAGGGGATTTATATGGCTCCATTCCTGGGTGGGTCTCGCGTGAGAGGAAGAGGGTGAGTTAGCATATTTTTCAGATCATAAAGCGTACCGGATTATAAGGCGCACTGTCGATGAAGGCGTCTATTCGGGACTATTTTTATAGAAAAGGTGCACCAGATTATAAGGCACACGGTCAATTCAGGACTATTTTCATACAAAAGGCGCACCAGATTATAAAGCGCAATGTTGATGAATGGGACTATTCGGGACTACTTTCATTCAAAAAGCGCACTAGATTATAAGGCGCAATGTTGATGAATGGGACTATTTGGGACTATTTTCATAGAAAAGGTGCTCCATGAACAGGTTAATTCTGGATTATTTTCAAACTAAAAGGTGCACCAGATTATAGGGCGCACTGTCGATGAACGGGTCTATTCGGGACTATTTTCATCCAAAAGGTGCACCAGATTATAAAGCGCACCGTCGATGAACTGGTCTATTCGGGACTATTTTCATAGAAAAGGTGCACCAGACCATAAGGCGCACTGTCAATTTGAGACTATTTTCATCCAAAAGGCGCACCGGATTACAAAGCGCACCGTCGTTGAACGGGACTATATGGGACTATTTTCACAGAAAAGGTGCACCAGATTATAAAGCACACGGTCAATTCGGGATTATTTTCCTCCAAAAGGCGCACCAGATTATAAGGCGCACTGTCGATGAATGGGACTATTTGGGACTATTTTCATCCAAAAGGTGCACCATGAACAGGTTAATTCGGGATTATTTTCAAACTAAAGGTGGACCAGATTATAGGGCGCACTGTCGATGAACCGGTCTAATTGGGACTATTTTCATACAAAAGGCGCACCAGATTATAAGGCCCATTGTTGATGAACGGGTCTATTTGGGACTATTTTCATAGAAAAGGTGCACCATGAACAGGTTAATTCGGAATTATTTTCAAACTAAAAAATGCACCAGATTATAGGGCGCACTGTCGATGAACGGGTCTATTCGGGACTATTTTCATCCAAAAGGTGCACCAGATTATAAAGCGCACCGTCGATGAACTGGTCTATTCGGGACTATTTTCATAGAAAAGATGCACCAGACCATAAGGCGCACGGTCTATTTGAGCCTATTTTCATCCAAAAGGCGCACCGGATTATAAAGCGTAATGTTGATGAACTGGTCTATTTGGGACTATCTTCATACAAAAGGCGCACCGGATTACAAAGCGCACCGTCGATGAATGGGACTATTTTCATAGAAAAGGCGCACCAGATTATAAAGCACACGGTCAATTCGGGATTATTTTCCTCCAAAAGGCGCACCAGATTATAAGGCGCACTGTCGATGAACGGGACTATTTTCCTCCAAAAGGCGCACCAGATTATAAGGCGCACTGTCGATGAACGGGACTATTTTCATCCAAAAGGCGCACCAGATTGTAAAGCGCACTGTCGATGAACGGTTCTATTTGGGACTATTTTCATAGAAAAGGTGCACCATGAACAGGTTAATTCGGGATTATTTTCAAACTAAATGGTGCACCAGATTATAGGGCGCACTGTCAATGAACGGGTCTATTCGGGACTATTTTCATCCAAAAGGTGCACCAGATTATAAAGCGCACCGTTGATGGCGCACCGGATTATAAGGCGCACTGTCAATGAATGGGTCTATTTAGGACTATTTTCATCGAAAAGGTGCACCATGAACAGGTTAATTTGGGATTATTTTCAAACAAAAGGCGCACCAGTTTATAAGGCGCACTGTCGATGAACGGGTCTATTCGGGACTATTTTCATCCAAAAGGTGCACCAGATTGTAAAGCGCACTGTCGATGAACGGTTCTATTTGGGACTATTTTCATCGAAAAGGTGCACCATGAACAGGTTAATTCGGGATTATTTTCAAACTAAAAGGTGCACCAGATTATAAAGCGCACCGTTGATGAACTGGTCTATTCAGGACTATTTTCATGGAAAAGGTGCACCAGACCATAAGGCGCACTGTCGATGAACTGGTCTATTCGAGACTATTTTCATTCAAAGGGTGCACCAGACCATAAGGCGCACTGTCGATGAATGGGTCTATTTGGGACTACTTTCTTAGAAAAGGCGCACCAGATTATAAGGCACACGGTGAATTTGAGGTTATTTTCCTCCAAAAGGCGCACCAGATTGTAAAGCGCACTGTCGATGAACGGGACTATTTGGGACTATTTTCATAGAAAAGGTGCACCAGACCATAAGGCACACTGTCGATAAACGGGACTATTTGGGACTATTTTCATAAAAAAAGGTGCACCAGACCATAAGGCGCACTGTCGATGAACGGGACTATTTGGGACTATTTTCATAGAAAAGGTGCACCATGAACAGGTTAATTGGGGATTATTTTCAAACTAAAGGTGCACCAGATTGTAAAATGCAATGTCGATGAACGGGTCTATTTGGGACTATTTTGATCCAAAAGGTGCACCAGATTATAAAGTGCAATGTTGATGAACGGGACTATTCTGAACTATTTTCATAGAAAAGGTGCACCAGACCATAAGGCGCACTGTCGATGAACGGGTCTATTTGGGACTATTTTCATAGAAAAGGTGCACCATGAACAGGTTAATTCGGGATTATTTTCCTCCAAAAGGTGCACCAGATTATAAAGCGCACTGTCGATGAGCGGGACTATTTGGGACTATTTTCATAGAAAAGGTGCACCAGACCATAAGGCGCACTGTCGATGAACGGGTCTATTTGGGACTATTTTCATAGAAAAGGTGCACCATGAACAGGTTAATTCGGGATTATTTTCCTCCAAAAGGTGCACCAGATTATAAAGCGCACTGTCGATGAGCGGGACTATTTGGGACTATTTTCATAGAAAAGGTGCACCAGACCATAAGGCGCACTGTCAATAAACGGGACTATTTGGGACTATTTTCATAGAAAAGGTGCACCATGAACAGGTTAATTGGGTATTATTTTCCTCCAAAAGGCGCACCAGATTATAAAGCGCACTGTCGATGAGCGGGACTATTTGTGACTATTTTCATAGAAAAGGTGCACCAGACCATAAGGCGCACTGTCGATAAACGGGACTATTTGGGACTATTTTCATAGAAAAGGTGCACCATGAACAGGTTAATTCGGGATTATTTTCAAACAAAAGGTGCATCAGATTGTAAAATGCAATGTCGATGAACGGGTCTATTTGGGACTATTTTGATCCAAAAGGTGCACCAGATTATAAAGTGCAATGTTGATGAACGGGACTATTTTCATAGAAAAGGTGCACCAGACCATAAAGTGCATGGTCTATTTTAGACTATTTTCATGGAAAAGGTGCACCAGACCATAAGGCGCACTGTCAATGAACAGGTCTATTCGGGACTATTTTCATTCAAAAGGTGCACCGGATTATAAGGCGCACTGTCGATGAACGGGACTATTTGGGACTATTTTCATAGAAAAGGTGCACCAGACCATAAGGCGCACTGTCGATAAACCGAACTATTTGGGACTATTTTCATAGAAAAGGTGCACCATGAACAGGTTAATTGGGGATTATTTTCAAACTAAAGGTGCACCAGATTGTAAAATGCAATGTCGATGAACGGGTCTATTTGGGACTATTTTGATCCAAAAGGTGCACCAGATTATAAAGTGCAATGTTGATGAACGGGACTATTCGGGACTATTTTCATAGAAAAAGGTGCACCAGATCATAAGGCGCACTGTCGATGAACTGGTCTATTCGAGACTATTTTCATTCAAAAGGTGCACCAGACCATAAGGCGCACTGTCGATGAACGGGTCTATTATGATAAATGGGTTGTACTTGTATAGCGCTTTTCAACCTTCAAGGTACTCAAAGCGCTTTGACACTACTTCCACATTTACCCATTCACACACACATTCACACACTGATGGAGGGAGCTGCCATGCAAGGCGCTACCAGCACCCATCAGGAGCAAGGGTGAAGTGTCTTGCTCAGGACACAACGGACATGACGAGGTTGGTACTAGGTGGGGATTGAACCAGGGACCCTCGGGTCGCGCACGGCCACTCTTCCACTGCGCCACGCCGTCCCCATAAGGCGCACTGTCGATGAACGGGTCTATTCGGGACTATTTTCATTCAAAAGGCGCACCGGATTATAAGGCGCACTGTCGATGAACGGGACTATTTAGGACTATTTTCATAGAAAAGGTGCACCAAGAACAGGTTAATTCGGGATTATTTTCAAACAAAAGGCGCACCGGATTATAAGGCGCCCTGTCGATGAACGGGACTATTTAGGACTATTTTCATAGAAAAGGTGCACCAAGAACAGGTTAATTCGGGATTATTTTCAAACAAAAGGCGCACCGGATTATAAGGCGCCCTGTCAATGAACGGGACTATTTGGGACTATTTTCATTCAATAAGTACTGTATACATATTGCAGCTTGTAGTCCTGTTCCCTGTCTGCACTTATCTTGTCCAAACAGGACACTCAAACTGGGCCAGCGTGTTTTTAAGCTCGGGCTTCTCCTTGGCAGAAACGCTTCCTGTCCCTCCCTCATTGTGCGGGAACACACCTGTACAGGTACATGTACCGTTACACCCCTACTATGCAGCGTCAACGTCATGCTCTACATTCAACAAGAAGAAAGGTGGCCATTGTAAGAATGCATTGAGCTAACAAAACCAAAGGTTGGCGTTTATTGCAGAGCAACACCCGTCTTTTTATTTCTCCTTTTTTTCTTCTGTCTTTTTCAAACTCCAAGGATGCGGGAGAATGTAGCCAATTGTAGCGCTTGAGTCCGCTATGCAAATCCACCCTCCCCCTCAAGGCCCTGTATCAGCCAGGAGGACACAACACAACACAACACAACACAACACACACTTCAAGAGGAGGAGATGTCATGTTTTAATGCTGCTGGTGGACTTTCTTCTTCTTCTGCATCTATTTACTCGTTATACTTTCAAGCAATGGAATGCAAGCAGTGAAGAAGAGCAGGAGAGCGACCCACCAGAAGGAATGAATGAATGAATGTATGCTACAGGATGTGTCACATTAGTAGTGTTGCTCGGGGGAAAGCGGGAACCTGTATTTTTGCAATAAACTTATTACCGATGCACTCCCACAGGGGGCGTAACCACCGTACTGCGACTCCAACTCTGTCATCTGCAAACATGTACTATAAGTATGACTCCTGTCACATAGAACGTCTGTCACTGGTATTTTTCTACTAGATTCCTAAAAACATCAGAGCTCTGCTATCATATACAACGTCTTTGACTATTATTTTTGCAGTCATTAATGTTAACGATCATTTCTACAGTATATTCCTAAAAACAGCCAAGCTTTTGAGTATTTTTGACTAACATTTTTGCATTTGATTCCTAAAAACAGCAAAGTTTTCCAATCGTTTTTAGGATTTTTGACCAACATTTTTTTCAGTAGATTCCTAAAAACAGCAGAGCTTTCCAATCATTTGGAGGATTTTTAACAAACAATTGTTGCATTAGATCACGCTAAAAACAGCTGGACTTTCCAATCATTTAAAAAAAAAATTGACCAACATTTTTTCAGTAGATTCCTAAAAACAGCAACGTTTTCCAATCGTTTTGAGGATTTTTGACCAACATTTTTTTCATTAGATTACTAAAAACAGCAGTTTTCCAATCGTTTTGAGGATTTTTGACCAACATTTTTTTCATTAGATTACTAAAAACAGCAGTTTTCCAATCGTTTTGAGGATATTTGGCCAACATTTTTTTCAGTAGATTCCTAAAAACAGCAGAGCTTTCAATCATTTTGAGTATTTTTGACTAACATTTTTGCAGAAGATTCCTAAAAACAGCAGAGCTTTTCAATCGTTTTGAGGATTTTTGACCAACATTTTTGCAGTAGATTCCTAAAAAGAGCAGAGTTTTCCGATTGTTTTGAGGATTTTTGACCAACATTTTTTGGAGTAGATTCCTAAAAACAGCAGAACTTTCCAATCATTTTGAAGATTTTTGACTAACATTTTTGCAGTAGATCATGCTAAAAACAGCAGAGCTTTCCAATCATTTTGAGGATTTTTGACCAACATTTTTTTCATTAGATTACTAAAAACAGCAGTTTTCCAATCGTTTTGAGGATATTTGACCAAATTTTTTTTCATTAGATTACTAAAAACAGCAGTTCTCCAATCGTTTTGAGGATTTTTGACCAACATTTTTTTTCATTAGATTACTAAAAACAGCAGTTTTCCAATTGTTTTGAGGATTTTTGACCAACATTTTTGCGGTAGATTCCTAAAAACAGCAGAGTTTTCCAATTGTTTTGAGGATATTTGGCCAACATTTTTTTCAGTAGATTCCTAAAAACAGCAGAGCTTTCAATCATTTTGAGTATTTTTGACTAACATTTTTGCAGAAGATTCCTAAAAACAGCAGAGCTTTTCAATCGTTTTGAGGATTTTTGACCAACATTTTTGCAGTAGATTCCTAAAAAGAGCAGAGTTTTCCGATTGTTTTGAGGATTTTTGACCAACATTTTTTGGAGTAGATTCCTAAAAACAGCAGAACTTTCCAATAATTTTGAGGATTTTTGACTAACATTTTTGCAGTAGATCATGCTAAAAACAGCAGAGCTTTCCAATCATTTTGAGGATTTTTGACCAACATTTTTTTCATTAGATTACTAAAAACAGCAGTTTTCCAATCGTTTTGAGGATTTTTGACCAATTTTTTTTCCATTAGATTACTAAAAACAGCAGTTTTCCAATCGTTTTGAGGATTTTTGACCAACATTTTTTTCATTAGATTACTAAAAACAGCAGTTTTCCAATCGTTTTGAGGATTTTTGACCAACATTTTTGCGGTAGATTCCTAAAAACAGCAGAGTTTTCCAATTGTTTTGAGGATATTTGGCCAACATTTTTTTCAGTAGATTCCTAAAAACAGCAGAGCTTTCAATCATTTTGAGTATTTTTGACTAAAGATTTTTGCAGAAGATTCCTAAAAACAGCAGAGCTTTTCAATCGTTTTGAGGATTTTTGACCAACATTTTTGCAGTAGATTCCTAAAAAGAGCAGTTTTCCGATCGTTTTGAGGATTTTTGACCAATTTTTTTTTCATTAGATTACTAAAAACAGCAGTTTTCCAATCGTTTTGAGGATTTTTGACCAACATTTTTGCGGTAGATTCCTAAAAACAGCAGAGTTTTCCAATTGTTTTGAGGATATTTGGCCAACATTCTTTTCAGTAGATTCCTAAAAACAGCAGAGCTTTCAATCATTTTGAGTATTTTTGACTAACATTTTTGCAGAAGATTCCTAAAATCAGCAGAGTTTTCCAATCGTTTTGAGTATATTTGACCAACATTTTTGCAGTAGATTTCTAAAAGTAGCAGAGTTTTCCAATCGTTTTGAGGATTTTGGACCAACATTTTGTTTCAGTAGATTCCTAAAAACAGCAGAGTTTTCCAATCGTTTTAAGGATATTTGACCAACATTTTTTTCAGTAGATTCATAAAAACAGCAGTTTTCCAATCGTTTTGAGGATTTTTGACCAACATTTTTGCGGTAGATTCCTAAAAACAGCAGAGTTTTCCAATTGTTTTGAGGATATTTGGCCAACATTTTTTTCAGTAGATTCCTAAAAACAGCAGAGCTTTCAATCATTTTGAGTATTTTTGACTAACATTTTTGCAGAAGATTCCTAAAAACAGCAGAGCTTTTCAATCGTTTTGAGGATTTTTGACCAACATTTTTGCAGTAGATTCCTAAAAAGAGCAGTTTTCCGATCGTTTTGAGGATTTTTGACCAACATTTTTTGGAGTAGATTCCTAAAAACAGCAGAACTTTCCAATCATTTTGAGGATTTTTGACTAACATTTTTGCAGTAGATCATGCTAAAAACAGCAGAGCTTTCCAATCATTTTGAGGATTTTTGACCAACATTTTTTTCATTAGATTATTAAAAACAGCAGTTTTCCAATCGTTTTGAGGATTTTTGACCAAATTTTTTTCCATTAGATTACTAAAAACAGCAGTTTTCCAATCGTTTTGAGGATTTTTGACCAACATTTTTGCGGTAGATTCCTAAAAACAGCAGAGTTTTCCAATTGTTTTGAGGATATTTGGCCAACATTTTTTTCAGTAGATTCCTAAAAACAGCAGAGCTTTCAATCATTTTGAGTATTTTTGACTAACATTTTTGCAGAAGATTCCTAAAATCAGCAGAGTTTTCCAATCGTTTTGAGTATATTTGACCAACATTTTTGCAGTAGATTCCTAAAAGTAGCAGAGTTTTCCAATCGTTTTGAGGATTTTGGACCAACATTTTGTTTCAGTAGATTCCTAAAAACAGCAGAGTTTTCCAATCGTTTTAAGGATATTTGACCAACATTTTTTTCAGTAGATTCATAAAAACAGCAGAGCTTTCGAATCGTTTTGAGGATATTTGACCAAAATTTTTGCAGTAGATTCCTAAAAGTAGCAGAGTTTTCCAATCGTTTTGAGGATTTTGGACCAACATTTTGTTTCAGTAGATTCCTAAAAACAGCAGAGTTTTCCAATTGTTTTAAGGATATTTGACCAACATTTTTTTCAGTAGATTCTGAAAAACAGCAGAGCTTTCGAATCGTTTTGACAATTTTTGACTAAAAAGTTGTGCAGTAGATCATGCTAATAGCAGAGCTTTCCAATCATTTTGAGTATTTTTGACTAACATTTTTGCAGGAGATTCCTAAAAACGTCAGAGCTTTTCAATCATTTTGAGGATTTTTCACCAACATTTTTGCAGAAGATTCATAAAAAGAGCAGAGTTTTCCAATCATTTGGAGGATTTTTAACAAACAATTGTTGCATTAGATCATAATAAAAACAGCTGGACTTTCCAATCATTTTTTAAAAATTTGACTATCGTTTTTGCAGTAGATTCCTAAAAACAGCAGAGCTTTCCAATCATTTTGAGGATTTTTGACTACCAATTTTTGCAGTAGATCATGCTAAAAACAGCAGAGCGTTTCAATCATTTGAAAGATAATTGACCAACATTTTTTCAGTAGATTCCTAAAAACAGCAGAGTTTTCCAATCGTTTTGAGGATTTTTGACCAACTTTTTGCAGTAGATTCCTAAAAACAGCCGTTTTCCAATCGTTTTGAGGATTTTTTTACCAACAATTTCTTCAGTAGATTCCTAAAAACAGCAGTTTTCCAATCGTTTTGAAAATTTTTGACCAACATTTTTGCAGTAGATTCCTAGAAACAGCAGAGCTTTTCAATCGTTTTGAGGATTTTTGACCAACATTTTTGCTGTAGATTCCTAAAAAGAGCAGAGTTTTCCAATCGTTTTGAGGATTTTTGACCAACATTTTTTTCAGTAGATTCCTAAAAACAGCAGAGCGTTCCAATCATTTAAAGGATTTTTGACTAACAATTTTTGCAGTAGATCATGCTAAAAACAGCAGAGCTTTCCAATCATTTTGAGGATTTTTGACCAACATTTTTGCAGTAGATTCCTAAAAATGGCAGAGCTTTTCAATCGTTTTGAGGATTTCTGACCAACATTTTTGCAGAAGATTCATAAAAAGAGCAGAGTTTTCCAATCATTTGGAGGATTTTTAACAAACAATTGTTGCATTAGATCATAATAAAAACAGCTGGACTTTCCAATCATTTTTTAAAAATTTGACTATCGTTTTTGCAGTAGATTCCTAAAAACAGCAGAGCTTTCCAATCATTTTGAGGATTTTTGACTACCAATTTTTGCAGTAGATCATGCTAAAAACAGCAGAGCGTTTCAATCATTTGAAAGATAATTGACCAACATTTTTTCAGTAGATTCCTAAAAACAGCAGAGTTTTCCAATCGTTTTGAGGATTTTTGACCAACTTTTTGCAGTAGATTCCTAAAAACAGCCGTTTTCCAATCGTTTTGAGGATTTTTTTACCAACAATTTCTTCAGTAGATTCCTAAAAACAGCAGTTTTCCAATCGTTTTGAAAATTTTTGACCAACATTTTTGCAGTAGATTCCTAGAAACAGCAGAGCTTTTCAATCGTTTTGAGGATTTTTGACCAACATTTTTGCTGTAGATTCCTAAAAAGAGCAGAGTTTTCCAATCGTTTTGAGGATTTTTGACCAACATTTTTTTCAGTAGATTCCTAAAAACAGCAGAGCGTTCCAATCATTTTGAGGATTTTTGACTAACAATTTTTGCAGTAGATCATGCTAAAAACAGCAGAGCTTTCCAATCATTTTGAGGATTTTTGACCAACATTTTTGCAGTAGATTCCTAAAAATGGCAGAGCTTTTCAATCGTTTTGAGGATTTCTGACCAACATTTTTGCAGTAGATTCCTAAAAACAGCAGAGCTTTCCGATCGTTTTGAGGATTTTTGACTAACAAGTTTTGCAGTAGATCATGCTAAAAATAGCAGATTTTTCCAATAATATAGAGTATTTTTGACTAACATTTTTGCAGGAGATTTCTAAAAACAGCTGAGTTTTCCAATCGTTTTGAGGATTTTTGACCAACATTTTTGCAGTAGATTCCCAAAAACAGCCGCTTTCCAATCATTTTGAGGATTTTTTTACCAACATTTTCTTCAGTAGATTCCTAAAAACAGCAGTTTTCCAATCGTTTTGAAGATTTTTGACCAACATTTTTG
Organism: Nerophis lumbriciformis; assembly: GCF_033978685.3. Classification (NCBI taxonomy): domain Eukaryota; kingdom Metazoa; phylum Chordata; class Actinopteri; order Syngnathiformes; family Syngnathidae; genus Nerophis; species Nerophis lumbriciformis. The sequence goes on along the minus strand of NC_084586.2, from coordinate 13,706,817 downwards.
CAGTAGTTTCCTAAAAACGGCAGAGTTTTCCAATCGTTTTGAGAATTTTTTTAACCAACATTTTCTTCAGTAGATTCCTAAAAACAGCAAAGTTTTCCAATCGTTTTGAGGATTTTTTAACCAACATTTTTTCCAGTAGATTCCTAAAAATAGCAGTGTTCCAATCATTTTGAGGATTTTTGACTAACAATTTTCGCAGTAGATTCCTGAAAACAGCAGAGCTTTCCAATCATTTTGAGGATTTTTGACCAACATTTTTGCAGTAGATTCCTAAAAACGGCAGAGCTTTTCAATCGTTTTGAGGATTTTTGACCAACATTTTTGCAGTAGATTCCTAAAAAGAGCAGAGTTTGCCAATCGTTTTGAGGATTTTTTAACCAACATTTTTCTTCAGTAGATTCCTAAAAACAGCAGTTTTCCAATCGTTTTTAGGATTTTTGACCAACATTTTTGCGGTAGATTCCTAAAAACAGCAGAGTTTTCCAATCGTTTTGAGGATATTTGGCCAACATTTTTTTCAGTAGATTCCTAAAAACAGCAGTTTTCCAATCGTTTTGAAAATTTTTGACCAACATTTTTGCAGTAGATTCCTAGAAACAGCAGAGCTTTTCAATCGTTTTGAGGATTTTTGACCAACATTTTTGCTGTAGATTCCTAAAAAGAGCAGAGTTTTCCAATCGTTTTGAGGATTTTTGACCAACATTTTTTTCAGTAGATTCCTAAAAACAGCAGAGCGTTCCAATCATTTAAAGGATTTTTGACTAACAATTTTTGCAGTAGATCATGCTAAAAACAGCAGAGCTTTCCAATCATTTTGAGGATTTTTGACCAACATTTTTGCAGTAGATTCCTAAAAATGGCAGAGCTTTTCAATCGTTTTGAGGATTTCTGACCAACATTTTTGCAGAAGATTCATAAAAAGAGCAGAGTTTTCCAATCATTTGGAGGATTTTTAACAAACAATTGTTGCATTAGATCATAATAAAAACAGCTGGACTTTCCAATCATTTTTTAAAAATTTGACTATCGTTTTTGCAGTAGATTCCTAAAAACAGCAGAGCTTTCCAATCATTTTGAGGATTTTTGACTACCAATTTTTGCAGTAGATCATGCTAAAAACAGCAGAGCGTTTCAATCATTTGAAAGATAATTGACCAACATTTTTTCAGTAGATTCCTAAAAACAGCAGAGTTTTCCAATCGTTTTGAGGATTTTTGACCAACTTTTTGCAGTAGATTCCTAAAAACAGCCGTTTTCCAATCGTTTTGAGGATTTTTTTACCAACAATTTCTTCAGTAGATTCCTAAAAACAGCAGTTTTCCAATCGTTTTGAAAATTTTTGACCAACATTTTTGCAGTAGATTCCTAGAAACAGCAGAGCTTTTCAATCGTTTTGAGGATTTTTGACCAACATTTTTGCTGTAGATTCCTAAAAAGAGCAGAGTTTTCCAATCGTTTTGAGGATTTTTGACCAACATTTTTTTCAGTAGATTCCTAAAAACAGCAGAGCGTTCCAATCATTTAAAGGATTTTTGACTAACAATTTTTGCAGTAGATCATGCTAAAAACAGCAGAGCTTTCCAATCATTTTGAGGATTTTTGACCAACATTTTTGCAGTAGATTCCTAAAAATGGCAGAGCTTTTCAATCGTTTTGAGGATTTCTGACCAACATTTTTGCAGAAGATTCATAAAAAGAGCAGAGTTTTCCAATCATTTGGAGGATTTTTAACAAACAATTGTTGCATTAGATCATAATAAAAACAGCTGGACTTTCCAATCATTTTTTAAAAATTTGACTATCGTTTTTGCAGTAGATTCCTAAAAACAGCAGAGCTTTCCAATCATTTTGAGGATTTTTGACTACCAATTTTTGCAGTAGATCATGCTAAAAACAGCAGAGCGTTTCAATCATTTGAAAGATAATTGACCAACATTTTTTCAGTAGATTCCTAAAAACAGCAGAGTTTTCCAATCGTTTTGAGGATTTTTGACCAACTTTTTGCAGTAGATTCCTAAAAACAGCCGTTTTCCAATCGTTTTGAGGATTTTTTTACCAACAATTTCTTCAGTAGATTCCTAAAAACAGCAGTTTTCCAATCGTTTTGAAAATTTTTGACCAACATTTTTGCAGTAGATTCCTAGAAACAGCAGAGCTTTTCAATCGTTTTGAGGATTTTTGACCAACATTTTTGCTGTAGATTCCTAAAAAGAGCAGAGTTTTCCAATCGTTTTGAGGATTTTTGACCAACATTTTTTTCAGTAGATTCCTAAAAACAGCAGAGCGTTCCAATCATTTTGAGGATTTTTGACTAACAATTTTTGCAGTAGATCATGCTAAAAACAGCAGAGCTTTCCAATCATTTTGAGGATTTTTGACCAACATTTTTGCAGTAGATTCCTAAAAATGGCAGAGCTTTTCAATCGTTTTGAGGATTTCTGACCAACATTTTTGCAGTAGATTCCTAAAAACAGCAGAGCTTTCCGATCGTTTTGAGGATTTTTGACTAACAAGTTTTGCAGTAGATCATGCTAAAAATAGCAGATTTTTCCAATAATATAGAGTATTTTTGACTAACATTTTTGCAGGAGATTTCTAAAAACAGCTGAGTTTTCCAATCGTTTTGAGGATTTTTGACCAACATTTTTGCAGTAGATTCCCAAAAACAGCCGCTTTCCAATCATTTTGAGGATTTTTTTACCAACATTTTCTTCAGTAGATTCCTAAAAACAGCAGTTTTCCAATCGTTTTGAAGATTTTTGACCAACATTTTTGCAGTAGTTTCCTAAAAACGGCAGAGTTTTCCAATCGTTTTGAGAATTTTTTTAACCAACATTTTCTTCAGTAGATTCCTAAAAACAGCAAAGTTTTCCAATCGTTTTGAGGATTTTTTAACCAACATTTTTTCCAGTAGATTCCTAAAAATAGCAGTGTTCCAATCATTTTGAGGATTTTTGACTAACAATTTTCGCAGTAGATTCCTGAAAACAGCAGAGCTTTCCAATCATTTTGAGGATTTTTGACCAACATTTTTGCAGTAGATTCCTAAAAACGGCAGAGCTTTTCAATCGTTTTGAGGATTTTTGACCAACATTTTTGCAGTAGATTCCTAAAAAGAGCAGAGTTTGCCAATCGTTTTGAGGATTTTTTAACCAACATTTTTCTTCAGTAGATTCCTAAAAACAGCAGTTTTCCAATCGTTTTTAGGATTTTTGACCAACATTTTTGCGGTAGATTCCTAAAAACAGCAGAGTTTTCCAATCGTTTTGAGGATATTTGGCCAACATTTTTTTCAGTAGATTCCTAAAAACAGCAGATCTTTTCAATCGTCTTGAGGATTTTTGACCAACATTTTTGCAGTAGATTCCTAAAAAGAGCAGAGTTTTCCAATCGTTTTGAGGATTTTTGACCAACATTTTTTCCAGTAGATTCCTAAAAACAGCAGAGCTTTCCAATCATTTTGAGGATTTTTGACTAACAATTTTTGCAGTAGATCATGTTAAAAACAGCAGAGCTTTCCAATCATTTTGAGGATTTTTGACCAACATTTTTTGGAGTAGATTCCTAAAAACAGCAGAGCTCTTCAATCGTCTTGGGGGATTTTTGACCAACATTTTTTGCAGTAGATTCCTAAAAACAGCAGAGCTTTCCAATCATTTTGAGGATTTTTGACCAACATTTTTTGCAGTAGATTCCTAAAAACAGCAGAGCTTTCCAATCATTTTGAGGATTTTTGACCAACATTTTTTGCAGTAGATTTCTAAAAACAGCAGAGCTTTCCAATCGTTTTGAGGATATTTGACCAACATTTTTTTCAGTAGATTCCTAAAAACAGCAGAGTTTTTCAATCATTCTGAGGATTTTTGACCAACATTTTTGCAGTAGATTCCTAAAAACAGCAGAACTTTCCAATCATTTTGAGTATTTTTGACTAACATTTTTGCAGGAGATTACAGAGCCCCTAAAGGGACATGGGGGAATTTATTTTTTATTTTTTATTTTTTTTAATTTTTACACATGTATCTCATGTGCACGAGAAACTATCTCGAGAAACTTTTTATAAAGTTATAAAAAAAAAAATTTTTTCCATTAGATTACTAAAAACAGCAGTTTTCCAATCGTTTTGAGGATTTTTGACCAACATTTTTTTCATTAGATTACTAAAAACAGCAGTTTTCCAATCGTTTTGAGGATTTTTGACCAACATTTTTGCGGTAGATTCCTAAAAACAGCAGAGTTTTCCAATTGTTTTGAGGATATTTGGCCAACATTTTTTTCAGTAGATTCCTAAAAACAGCAGAGCTTTCAATCATTTTGAGTATTTTTGACTAAAGATTTTTGCAGAAGATTCCTAAAAACAGCAGAGCTTTTCAATCGTTTTGAGGATTTTTGACCAACATTTTTGCAGTAGATTCCTAAAAAGAGCAGTTTTCCGATCGTTTTGAGGATTTTTGACCAATTTTTTTTTCATTAGATTACTAAAAACAGCAGTTTTCCAATCGTTTTGAGGATTTTTGACCAACATTTTTGCGGTAGATTCCTAAAAACAGCAGAGTTTTCCAATTGTTTTGAGGATATTTGGCCAACATTTTTTTCAGTAGATTCCTAAAAACAGCAGAGCTTTCAATCATTTTGAGTATTTTTGACTAACATTTTTGCAGAAGATTCCTAAAATCAGCGAGTTTTCCAATCGTTTTGAGTATATTTGACCAACATTTTTGCAGTAGATTTCTAAAAGTAGCAGAGTTTTCCAATCGTTTTGAGGATTTTGGACCAACATTTTGTTTCAGTAGATTCCTAAAAACAGCAGAGTTTTCCAATCGTTTTAAGGATATTTGACCAACATTTTTTTCAGTAGATTCATAAAAACAGCAGTTTTCCAATCGTTTTGAGGATTTTTGACCAACATTTTTGCGGTAGATTCCTAAAAACAGCAGAGTTTTCCAATTGTTTTGAGGATATTTGGCCAACATTTTTTTCAGTAGATTCCTAAAAACAGCAGAGCTTTCAATCATTTTGAGTATTTTTGACTAACATTTTTGCAGAAGATTCCTAAAAACAGCAGAGCTTTTCAATCGTTTTGAGGATTTTTGACCAACATTTTTGCAGTAGATTCCTAAAAAGAGCAGTTTTCCGATCGTTTTGAGGATTTTTGACCAACATTTTTTGGAGTAGATTCCTAAAAACAGCAGAACTTTCCAATCATTTTGAGGATTTTTGACTAACATTTTTGCAGTAGATCATGCTAAAAACAGCAGAGCTTTCCAATCATTTTGAGGATTTTTGACCAACATTTTTTTCATTAGATTATTAAAAACAGCAGTTTTCCAATCGTTTTGAGGATTTTTGACCAAATTTTTTTCCATTAGATTACTAAAAACAGCAGTTTTCCAATCGTTTTGAGGATTTTTGACCAACATTTTTGCGGTAGATTCCTAAAAACAGCAGAGTTTTCCAATTGTTTTGAGGATATTTGGCCAACATTTTTTTCAGTAGATTCCTAAAAACAGCAGAGCTTTCAATCATTTTGAGTATTTTTGACTAACATTTTTGCAGAAGATTCCTAAAATCAGCAGAGTTTTCCAATCGTTTTGAGTATATTTGACCAACATTTTTGCAGTAGATTCCTAAAAGTAGCAGAGTTTTCCAATCGTTTTGAGGATTTTGGACCAACATTTTGTTTCAGTAGATTCCTAAAAACAGCAGAGTTTTCCAATCGTTTTAAGGATATTTGACCAACATTTTTTTCAGTAGATTCATAAAAACAGCAGAGCTTTCGAATCGTTTTGAGGATATTTGACCAAAATTTTTGCAGTAGATTCCTAAAAGTAGCAGAGTTTTCCAATCGTTTTGAGGATTTTGGACCAACATTTTGTTTCAGTAGATTCCTAAAAACAGCAGAGTTTTCCAATTGTTTTAAGGATATTTGACCAACATTTTTTTCAGTAGATTCTGAAAAACAGCAGAGCTTTCGAATCGTTTTGACAATTTTTGACTAAAAAGTTGTGCAGTAGATCATGCTAATAGCAGAGCTTTCCAATCATTTTGAGTATTTTTGACTAACATTTTTGCAGGAGATTCCTAAAAACGTCAGAGCTTTTCAATCATTTTGAGGATTTTTCACCAACATTTTTGCAGAAGATTCATAAAAAGAGCAGAGTTTTCCAATCATTTGGAGGATTTTTAACAAACAATTGTTGCATTAGATCATAATAAAAACAGCTGGACTTTCCAATCATTTTTTAAAAATTTGACTATCGTTTTTGCAGTAGATTCCTAAAAACAGCAGAGCTTTCCAATCATTTTGAGGATTTTTGACTACCAATTTTTGCAGTAGATCATGCTAAAAACAGCAGAGCGTTTCAATCATTTGAAAGATAATTGACCAACATTTTTTCAGTAGATTCCTAAAAACAGCAGAGTTTTCCAATCGTTTTGAGGATTTTTGACCAACTTTTTGCAGTAGATTCCTAAAAACAGCCGTTTTCCAATCGTTTTGAGGATTTTTTTACCAACAATTTCTTCAGTAGATTCCTAAAAACAGCAGTTTTCCAATCGTTTTGAAAATTTTTGACCAACATTTTTGCAGTAGATTCCTAGAAACAGCAGAGCTTTTCAATCGTTTTGAGGATTTTTGACCAACATTTTTGCTGTAGATTCCTAAAAAGAGCAGAGTTTTCCAATCGTTTTGAGGATTTTTGACCAACATTTTTTTCAGTAGATTCCTAAAAACAGCAGAGCGTTCCAATCATTTTGAGGATTTTTGACTAACAATTTTTGCAGTAGATCATGCTAAAAACAGCAGAGCTTTCCAATCATTTTGAGGATTTTTGACCAACATTTTTGCAGTAGATTCCTAAAAATGGCAGAGCTTTTCAATCGTTTTGAGGATTTCTGACCAACATTTTTGCAGTAGATTCCTAAAAACAACAGAGCTTTCCGATCGTTTTGAGGATTTTTGACTAACAAGTTTTGCAGTAGATCATGCTAAAAATAGCAGATTTTTCCAATAATATAGAGTATTTTTGACTAACATTTTTGCAGGAGATTTCTAAAAACAGCTGAGTTTTCCAATCGTTTTGAGGATTTTTGACCAACATTTTTGCAGTAGATTCCCAAAAACAGCCGCTTTCCAATCATTTTGAGGATTTTTTTACCAACATTTTCTTCAGTAGATTCCTAAAAACAGCAGTTTTCCAATCGTTTTGAAGATTTTTGACCAACATTTTTGCAGTAGTTTCCTAAAAACGGCAGAGTTTTCCAATCGTTTTGAGAATTTTTTTAACCAACATTTTCTTCAGTAGATTCCTAAAAACAGCAAAGTTTTCCAATCGTTTTGAGGATTTTTTAACCAACATTTTTTCCAGTAGATTCCTAAAAATAGCAGTGTTCCAATCATTTTGAGGATTTTTGACTAACAATTTTCGCAGTAGATTCCTGAAAACAGCAGAGCTTTCCAATCATTTTGAGGATTTTTGACCAACATTTTTGCAGTAGATTCCTAAAAACGGCAGAGCTTTTCAATCGTTTTGAGGATTTTTGACCAACATTTTTGCAGTAGATTCCTAAAAAGAGCAGAGTTTGCCAATCGTTTTGAGGATTTTTTAACCAACATTTTTCTTCAGTAGATTCCTAAAAACAGCAGTTTTCCAATCGTTTTTAGGATTTTTGACCAACATTTTTGCGGTAGATTCCTAAAAACAGCAGAGTTTTCCAATCGTTTTGAGGATATTTGGCCAACATTTTTTTCAGTAGATTCCTAAAAACAGCAGATCTTTTCAATCGTCTTGAGGATTTTTGACCAACATTTTTGCAGTAGATTCCTAAAAAGAGCAGAGTTTTCCAATCGTTTTGAGGATTTTTGACCAACATTTTTTCCAGTAGATTCCTAAAAACAGCAGAGCTTTCCAATCATTTTGAGGATTTTTGACTAACAATTTTTGCAGTAGATCATGTTAAAAACAGCAGAGCTTTCCAATCATTTTGAGGATTTTTGACCAACATTTTTTGGAGTAGATTCCTAAAAACAGCAGAGCTCTTCAATCGTCTTGGGGGATTTTTGACCAACATTTTTTGCAGTAGATTCCTAAAAACAGCAGAGCTTTCCAATCATTTTGAGGATTTTTGACCAACATTTTTTGCAGTAGATTCCTAAAAACAGCAGAGCTTTCCAATCATTTTGAGGATTTTTGACCAACATTTTTTGCAGTAGATTTCTAAAAACAGCAGAGCTTTCCAATCGTTTTGAGGATATTTGACCAACATTTTTTTCAGTAGATTCCTAAAAACAGCAGAGTTTTTCAATCATTCTGAGGATTTTTGACCAACATTTTTGCAGTAGATTCCTAAAAACAGCAGAACTTTCCAATCATTTTGAGTATTTTTGACTAACATTTTTGCAGGAGATTACAGAGCCCCTAAAGGGACATGGGGGAATTTATTTTTTATTTTTTATTTTTTTTAATTTTTACACATGTATCTCATGTGCACGAGAAACTATCTCGAGAAACTTTTTATAAAGTTATAAAAAAAAAATTTTTTTCCATTAGATTACTAAAAACAGCAGTTTTCCAATCGTTTTGAGGATTTTTGACCAACATTTTTTTCATTAGATTACTAAAAACAGCAGTTTTCCAATCGTTTTGAGGATTTTTGACCAACATTTTTGCGGTAGATTCCTAAAAACAGCAGAGTTTTCCAATTGTTTTGAGGATATTTGGCCAACATTTTTTTCAGTAGATTCCTAAAAACAGCAGAGCTTTCAATCATTTTGAGTATTTTTGACTAAAGATTTTTGCAGAAGATTCCTAAAAACAGCAGAGCTTTTCAATCGTTTTGAGGATTTTTGACCAACATTTTTGCAGTAGATTCCTAAAAAGAGCAGTTTTCCGATCGTTTTGAGGATTTTTGACCAAATTTTTTTTCATTAGATTACTAAAAACAGCAGTTTTCCAATCGTTTTGAGGATTTTTGACCAACATTTTTGCGGTAGATTCCTAAAAACAGCAGAGTTTTCCAATTGTTTTGAGGATATTTGGCCAACATTTTTTTCAGTAGATTCCTAAAAACAGCAGAGCTTTCAATCATTTTGAGTATTTTTGACTAACATTTTTGCAGAAGATTCCTAAAATCAGCGAGTTTTCCAATCGTTTTGAGTATATTTGACCAACATTTTTGCAGTAGATTTCTAAAAGTAGCAGAGTTTTCCAATCGTTTTGAGGATTTTGGACCAACATTTTGTTTCAGTAGATTCCTAAAAACAGCAGAGTTTTCCAATCGTTTTAAGGATATTTGACCAACATTTTTTTCAGTAGATTCATAAAAACAGCAGTTTTCCAATCGTTTTGAGGATTTTTGACCAACATTTTTGCGGTAGATTCCTAAAAACAGCAGAGTTTTCCAATTGTTTTGAGGATATTTGGCCAACATTTTTTTCAGTAGATTCCTAAAAACAGCAGAGCTTTCAATCATTTTGAGTATTTTTGACTAACATTTTTGCAGAAGATTCCTAAAAACAGCAGAGCTTTTCAATCGTTTTGAGGATTTTTGACCAACATTTTTGCAGTAGATTCCTAAAAAGAGCAGTTTTCCGATCGTTTTGAGGATTTTTGACCAACATTTTTTGGAGTAGATTCCTAAAAACAGCAGAACTTTCCAATCATTTTGAGGATTTTTGACTAACATTTTTGCAGTAGATCATGCTAAAAACAGCAGAGCTTTCCAATCATTTTGAGGATTTTTGACCAACATTTTTTTCATTAGATTATTAAAAACAGCAGTTTTCCAATCGTTTTGAGGATTTTTGACCAAATTTTTTTCCATTAGATTACTAAAAACAGCAGTTTTCCAATCGTTTTGAGGATTTTTGACCAACATTTTTGCGGTAGATTCCTAAAAACAGCAGAGTTTTCCAATTGTTTTGAGGATATTTGGCCAACATTTTTTTCAGTAGATTCCTAAAAACAGCAGAGCTTTCAATCATTTTGAGTATTTTTGACTAACATTTTTGCAGAAGATTCCTAAAATCAGCAGAGTTTTCCAATCGTTTTGAGTATATTTGACCAACATTTTTGCAGTAGATTCCTAAAAGTAGCAGAGTTTTCCAATCGTTTTGAGGATTTTGGACCAACATTTTGTTTCAGTAGATTCCTAAAAACAGCAGAGTTTTCCAATCGTTTTAAGGATATTTGACCAACATTTTTTTCAGTAGATTCATAAAAACAGCAGAGCTTTCGAATCGTTTTGAGGATATTTGACCAAAATTTTTGCAGTAGATTCCTAAAAGTAGCAGAGTTTTCCAATCGTTTTGAGGATTTTGGACCAACATTTTGTTTCAGTAGATTCCTAAAAACAGCAGAGTTTTCCAATTGTTTTAAGGATATTTGACCAACATTTTTTTCAGTAGATTCTGAAAAACAGCAGAGCTTTCGAATCGTTTTGACAATTTTTGACTAAAAAGTTGTGCAGTAGATCATGCTAATAGCAGAGCTTTCCAATCATTTTGAGTATTTTTGACTAACATTTTTGCAGGAGATTCCTAAAAACGTCAGAGCTTTTCAATCATTTTGAGGATTTTTCACCAACATTTTTGCAGAAGATTCATAAAAAGAGCAGAGTTTTCCAATCATTTGGAGGATTTTTAACAAACAATTGTTGCATTAGATCATAATAAAAACAGCTGGACTTTCCAATCATTTTTTAAAAATTTGACTATCGTTTTTGCAGTAGATTCCTAAAAACAGCAGAGCTTTCCAATCATTTTGAGGATTTTTGACTACCAATTTTTGCAGTAGATCATGCTAAAAACAGCAGAGCGTTTCAATCATTTGAAAGATAATTGACCAACATTTTTTCAGTAGATTCCTAAAAACAGCAGAGTTTTCCAATCGTTTTGAGGATTTTTGACCAACTTTTTGCAGTAGATTCCTAAAAACAGCCGTTTTCCAATCGTTTTGAGGATTTTTTTACCAACAATTTCTTCAGTAGATTCCTAAAAACAGCAGTTTTCCAATCGTTTTGAAAATTTTTGACCAACATTTTTGCAGTAGATTCCTAGAAACAGCAGAGCTTTTCAATCGTTTTGAGGATTTTTGACCAACATTTTTGCTGTAGATTCCTAAAAAGAGCAGAGTTTTCCAATCGTTTTGAGGATTTTTGACCAACATTTTTTTCAGTAGATTCCTAAAAACAGCAGAGCGTTCCAATCATTTTGAGGATTTTTGACTAACAATTTTTGCAGTAGATCATGCTAAAAACAGCAGAGCTTTCCAATCATTTTGAGGATTTTTGACCAACATTTTTGCAGTAGATTCCTAAAAATGGCAGAGCTTTTCAATCGTTTTGAGGATTTCTGACCAACATTTTTGCAGTAGATTCCTAAAAACAACAGAGCTTTCCGATCGTTTTGAGGATTTTTGACTAACAAGTTTTGCAGTAGATCATGCTAAAAATAGCAGATTTTTCCAATAATATAGAGTATTTTTGACTAACATTTTTGCAGGAGATTTCTAAAAACAGCTGAGTTTTCCAATCGTTTTGAGGATTTTTGACCAACATTTTTGCAGTAGATTCCCAAAAACAGCCGCTTTCCAATCATTTTGAGGATTTTTTTACCAACATTTTCTTCAGTAGATTCCTAAAAACAGCAGTTTTCCAATCGTTTTGAAGATTTTTGACCAACATTTTTGCAGTAGTTTCCTAAAAACGGCAGAGTTTTCCAATCGTTTTGAGAATTTTTTTAACCAACATTTTCTTCAGTAGATTCCTAAAAACAGCAAAGTTTTCCAATCGTTTTGAGGATTTTTTAACCAACATTTTTTCCAGTAGATTCCTAAAAATAGCAGTGTTCCAATCATTTTGAGGATTTTTGACTAACAATTTTCGCAGTAGATTCCTGAAAACAGCAGAGCTTTCCAATCATTTTGAGGATTTTTGACCAACATTTTTGCAGTAGATTCCTAAAAACGGCAGAGCTTTTCAATCGTTTTGAGGATTTTTGACCAACATTTTTGCAGTAGATTCCTAAAAAGAGCAGAGTTTGCCAATCGTTTTGAGGATTTTTTAACCAACATTTTTCTTCAGTAGATTCCTAAAAACAGCAGTTTTCCAATCGTTTTTAGGATTTTTGACCAACATTTTTGCGGTAGATTCCTAAAAACAGCAGAGTTTTCCAATCGTTTTGAGGATATTTGGCCAACATTTTTTTCAGTAGATTCCTAAAAACAGCAGATCTTTTCAATCGTCTTGAGGATTTTTGACCAACATTTTTGCAGTAGATTCCTAAAAAGAGCAGAGTTTTCCAATCGTTTTGAGGATTTTTGACCAACATTTTTTCCAGTAGATTCCTAAAAACAGCAGAGCTTTCCAATCATTTTGAGGATTTTTGACTAACAATTTTTGCAGTAGATCATGTTAAAAACAGCAGAGCTTTCCAATCATTTTGAGGATTTTTGACCAACATTTTTTGGAGTAGATTCCTAAAAACAGCAGAGCTCTTCAATCGTCTTGGGGGATTTTTGACCAACATTTTTTGCAGTAGATTCCTAAAAACAGCAGAGCTTTCCAATCATTTTGAGGATTTTTGACCAACATTTTTTGCAGTAGATTCCTAAAAACAGCAGAGCTTTCCAATCATTTTGAGGATTTTTGACCAACATTTTTTGCAGTAGATTTCTAAAAACAGCAGAGCTTTCCAATCGTTTTGAGGATATTTGACCAACATTTTTTTCAGTAGATTCCTAAAAACAGCAGAGTTTTTCAATCATTCTGAGGATTTTTGACCAACATTTTTGCAGTAGATTCCTAAAAACAGCAGAACTTTCCAATCATTTTGAGTATTTTTGACTAACATTTTTGCAGGAGATTACAGAGCCCCTAAAGGGACATGGGGGAATTTATTTTTTATTTTTTATTTTTTTTAATTTTTACACATGTATCTCATGTGCACGAGAAACTATCTCGAGAAACTTTTTATAAAGTTATAAAAAAAAAATTTTTTTCCATTAGATTACTAAAAACAGCAGTTTTCCAATCGTTTTGAGGATTTTTGACCAACATTTTTTTCATTAGATTACTAAAAACAGCAGTTTTCCAATCGTTTTGAGGATTTTTGACCAACATTTTTGCGGTAGATTCCTAAAAACAGCAGAGTTTTCCAATTGTTTTGAGGATATTTGGCCAACATTTTTTTCAGTAGATTCCTAAAAACAGCAGAGCTTTCAATCATTTTGAGTATTTTTGACTAAAGATTTTTGCAGAAGATTCCTAAAAACAGCAGAGCTTTTCAATCGTTTTGAGGATTTTTGACCAACATTTTTGCAGTAGATTCCTAAAAAGAGCAGTTTTCCGATCGTTTTGAGGATTTTTGACCAAATTTTTTTTCATTAGATTACTAAAAACAGCAGTTTTCCAATCGTTTTGAGGATTTTTGACCAACATTTTTGCGGTAGATTCCTAAAAACAGCAGAGTTTTCCAATTGTTTTGAGGATATTTGGCCAACATTTTTTTCAGTAGATTCCTAAAAACAGCAGAGCTTTCAATCATTTTGAGTATTTTTGACTAACATTTTTGCAGAAGATTCCTAAAATCAGCGAGTTTTCCAATCGTTTTGAGTATATTTGACCAACATTTTTGCAGTAGATTTCTAAAAGTAGCAGAGTTTTCCAATCGTTTTGAGGATTTTGGACCAACATTTTGTTTCAGTAGATTCCTAAAAACAGCAGAGTTTTCCAATCGTTTTAAGGATATTTGACCAACATTTTTTTCAGTAGATTCATAAAAACAGCAGTTTTCCAATCGTTTTGAGGATTTTTGACCAACATTTTTGCGGTAGATTCCTAAAAACAGCAGAGTTTTCCAATTGTTTTGAGGATATTTGGCCAACATTTTTTTCAGTAGATTCCTAAAAACAGCAGAGCTTTCAATCATTTTGAGTATTTTTGACTAACATTTTTGCAGAAGATTCCTAAAAACAGCAGAGCTTTTCAATCGTTTTGAGGATTTTTGACCAACATTTTTGCAGTAGATTCCTAAAAAGAGCAGTTTTCCGATCGTTTTGAGGATTTTTGACCAACATTTTTTGGAGTAGATTCCTAAAAACAGCAGAACTTTCCAATCATTTTGAGGATTTTTGACTAACATTTTTGCAGTAGATCATGCTAAAAACAGCAGAGCTTTCCAATCATTTTGAGGATTTTTGACCAACATTTTTTTCATTAGATTATTAAAAACAGCAGTTTTCCAATCGTTTTGAGGATTTTTGACCAAATTTTTTTCCATTAGATTACTAAAAACAGCAGTTTTCCAATCGTTTTGAGGATTTTTGACCAACATTTTTGCGGTAGATTCCTAAAAACAGCAGAGTTTTCCAATTGTTTTGAGGATATTTGGCCAACATTTTTTTCAGTAGATTCCTAAAAACAGCAGAGCTTTCAATCATTTTGAGTATTTTTGACTAACATTTTTGCAGAAGATTCCTAAAATCAGCAGAGTTTTCCAATCGTTTTGAGTATATTTGACCAACATTTTTGCAGTAGATTCCTAAAAGTAGCAGAGTTTTCCAATCGTTTTGAGGATTTTGGACCAACATTTTGTTTCAGTAGATTCCTAAAAACAGCAGAGTTTTCCAATCGTTTTAAGGATATTTGACCAACATTTTTTTCAGTAGATTCATAAAAACAGCAGAGCTTTCGAATCGTTTTGAGGATATTTGACCAAAATTTTTGCAGTAGATTCCTAAAAGTAGCAGAGTTTTCCAATCGTTTTGAGGATTTTGGACCAACATTTTGTTTCAGTAGATTCCTAAAAACAGCAGAGTTTTCCAATTGTTTTAAGGATATTTGACCAACATTTTTTTCAGTAGATTCTGAAAAACAGCAGAGCTTTCGAATCGTTTTGACAATTTTTGACTAAAAAGTTGTGCAGTAGATCATGCTAATAGCAGAGCTTTCCAATCATTTTGAGTATTTTTGACTAACATTTTTGCAGGAGATTCCTAAAAACGTCAGAGCTTTTCAATCATTTTGAGGATTTTTCACCAACATTTTTGCAGAAGATTCATAAAAAGAGCAGAGTTTTCCAATCATTTGGAGGATTTTTAACAAACAATTGTTGCATTAGATCATAATAAAAACAGCTGGACTTTCCAATCATTTTTTAAAAATTTGACTATCGTTTTTGCAGTAGATTCCTAAAAACAGCAGAGCTTTCCAATCATTTTGAGGATTTTTGACTACCAATTTTTGCAGTAGATCATGCTAAAAACAGCAGAGCGTTTCAATCATTTGAAAGATAATTGACCAACATTTTTTCAGTAGATTCCTAAAAACAGCAGAGTTTTCCAATCGTTTTGAGGATTTTTGACCAACTTTTTGCAGTAGATTCCTAAAAACAGCCGTTTTCCAATCGTTTTGAGGATTTTTTTACCAACAATTTCTTCAGTAGATTCCTAAAAACAGCAGTTTTCCAATCGTTTTGAAAATTTTTGACCAACATTTTTGCAGTAGATTCCTAGAAACAGCAGAGCTTTTCAATCGTTTTGAGGATTTTTGACCAACATTTTTGCTGTAGATTCCTAAAAAGAGCAGAGTTTTCCAATCGTTTTGAGGATTTTTGACCAACATTTTTTTCAGTAGATTCCTAAAAACAGCAGAGCGTTCCAATCATTTTGAGGATTTTTGACTAACAATTTTTGCAGTAGATCATGCTAAAAACAGCAGAGCTTTCCAATCATTTTGAGGATTTTTGACCAACATTTTTGCAGTAGATTCCTAAAAATGGCAGAGCTTTTCAATCGTTTTGAGGATTTCTGACCAACATTTTTGCAGTAGATTCCTAAAAACAACAGAGCTTTCCGATCGTTTTGAGGATTTTTGACTAACAAGTTTTGCAGTAGATCATGCTAAAAATAGCAGATTTTTCCAATAATATAGAGTATTTTTGACTAACATTTTTGCAGGAGATTTCTAAAAACAGCTGAGTTTTCCAATCGTTTTGAGGATTTTTGACCAACATTTTTGCAGTAGATTCCCAAAAACAGCCGCTTTCCAATCATTTTGAGGATTTTTTTACCAACATTTTCTTCAGTAGATTCCTAAAAACAGCAGTTTTCCAATCGTTTTGAAGATTTTTGACCAACATTTTTGCAGTAGTTTCCTAAAAACGGCAGAGTTTTCCAATCGTTTTGAGAATTTTTTTAACCAACATTTTCTTCAGTAGATTCCTAAAAACAGCAAAGTTTTCCAATCGTTTTGAGGATTTTTTAACCAACATTTTTTCCAGTAGATTCCTAAAAATAGCAGTGTTCCAATCATTTTGAGGATTTTTGACTAACAATTTTCGCAGTAGATTCCTGAAAACAGCAGAGCTTTCCAATCATTTTGAGGATTTTTGACCAACATTTTTGCAGTAGATTCCTAAAAACGGCAGAGCTTTTCAATCGTTTTGAGGATTTTTGACCAACATTTTTGCAGTAGATTCCTAAAAAGAGCAGAGTTTGCCAATCGTTTTGAGGATTTTTTAACCAACATTTTTCTTCAGTAGATTCCTAAAAACAGCAGTTTTCCAATCGTTTTTAGGATTTTTGACCAACATTTTTGCGGTAGATTCCTAAAAACAGCAGAGTTTTCCAATCGTTTTGAGGATATTTGGCCAACATTTTTTTCAGTAGATTCCTAAAAACAGCAGATCTTTTCAATCGTCTTGAGGATTTTTGACCAACATTTTTGCAGTAGATTCCTAAAAAGAGCAGAGTTTTCCAATCGTTTTGAGGATTTTTGACCAACATTTTTTCCAGTAGATTCCTAAAAACAGCAGAGCTTTCCAATCATTTTGAGGATTTTTGACTAACAATTTTTGCAGTAGATCATGTTAAAAACAGCAGAGCTTTCCAATCATTTTGAGGATTTTTGACCAACATTTTTTGGAGTAGATTCCTAAAAACAGCAGAGCTCTTCAATCGTCTTGGGGGATTTTTGACCAACATTTTTTGCAGTAGATTCCTAAAAACAGCAGAGCTTTCCAATCATTTTGAGGATTTTTGACCAACATTTTTTGCAGTAGATTCCTAAAAACAGCAGAGCTTTCCAATCATTTTGAGGATTTTTGACCAACATTTTTTGCAGTAGATTTCTAAAAACAGCAGAGCTTTCCAATCGTTTTGAGGATATTTGACCAACATTTTTTTCAGTAGATTCCTAAAAACAGCAGAGTTTTTCAATCATTCTGAGGATTTTTGACCAACATTTTTGCAGTAGATTCCTAAAAACAGCAGAACTTTCCAATCATTTTGAGTATTTTTGACTAACATTTTTGCAGGAGATTACAGAGCCCCTAAAGGGACATGGGGGAATTTATTTTTTATTTTTTATTTTTTTTAATTTTTACACATGTATCTCATGTGCACGAGAAACTATCTCGAGAAACTTTTTATAAAGTTATAAAAAAAAAAAAAAAAATTTTTTTTAAATATATATATATATATTTTTTTTTAGACGCGCACATTTTTTTATTTATTTTTTTATAACTTTATAAAAAGTTTCTCGTGCGCAGGAGATGCATGTCTAAAAACATAAAAATAAAAAATAAAAATTCCCCCGTGTCCCTTTAGGGGCTCCGTAGGAGATTCCTATAAACAGTAGAATTTTCCAATCGTTTTGAGGATATTTGACCAACATGTTTTTCAGTAGATTCCTAAAAACAGCAGAGCTTTCCCATTGTTTTGAGTATTTTTGACTAACATTTTTGCAGTAGATTCCTAAAAACAGTAGTTTTTTCTAATCGTTTTGAGGATTTTTGACCAACATTTTTTGCAGTAGATTTCTAAAAACAGCAGAGCTTTCCAATCGTTTTGAGGATATTTGACCAACATTTTTTTCAGTAGATTCCTAAAAACAGCAGCGTTTTCCAATCGTTCTGAGGATTTTTGACCAACAGTTTTGCAGTAGATTCCTAAAAACAGCAGAACTTTCCAATCATTTTGAGTATTTTTGACTAACATTTTTGCAGGAGATTACGGAGCCCCTAAAGGGACATGGGGGAATTTTTTTTTATTTATTTTTTTTTTTTACACATGTATCTCGTGCGCACGAGAAACTATCTCGAGAAACTTTTTATAAAGTTAAATTGTTTTAAATATAATTTTTTTTAATTTTTTTTTAGACGCGCACATTTTTAAAAATTTTTTTTATAACTTTATAAAAAGTTTCTCGTGCGCAGGAGATGCATGTCTAAAAAAATAAAAATAAAAAATAAAAATCCCCCCGTGTCCCTTTAGGGACTCCGTAGGAGATTCCTAAAAACAGCAGAATTTTCCAATCGTTTTGAGGATATTTGACCAACATGTTTTTCAGTAGATTCCTAAAAACAGCAGAGTTTTCCCATCGTTTTGAGTATTTTCGACTAACATTTTTGCAGTAGATTCCTAAAAACAGTAGTTTTTTCTAATCGTTTTGAGGATTTTTGACCAACATTTTTTTCAGAAGATTCCTAAAAACGGCAGAGCTTTTCAATAGTTTTGAGGATTTTTGACCAACATTTTTTTCAGTAGATTCCTAAAAACGGCAGAGCTTTTCAATAGTTTTGAGGATTTTTGACCAACATTTTTTTCAGTAGATTCCTAAAAACGGCAGAGCTTTTCAATCATTTTGAGGATATTTGACCAACATTTTTTTCAGTAGATTCCTAAAAACGGCAGAGCTTTTCAATCATTTTGAAGATATTTGACCAACATTTTTGCAGTAGATTCCTAAAAACAGCAGAGCTTTCCAATCGTTTTGAGGATTTTTGACCAACATTTTTTGCAGGAGATTCCTAAAAACAGCAGAGCTTTCCAATCGTTTTGAGGATATTTGACCAACATTTTTTTCAGTAGATTCCTAAAAACAGCAGCGTTTTCCAATCGTTCTGAGGATTTTTGACCAACAGTTTTGCAGTAGATTCCTAAAAACAGCAGAGCTTTCCAATCATTTTGAGTATTTTTGACTAACATTTTTGCAGGAGATTACGGAGCCCCTAAAGGGACATGGGGGAATTATTTTTTTTTTAAATTTTTTTTTTTACACATGTATCTCGTGCGCACGAGAAACTATCTCGAGAGACTTTTTATAAAGTTAAATTGTTTTAAATATTATTTTTTTTATTTTTTTTTAGACGCGCACATTTTTTAAATTTTTTTTTTATAACTTTATAAAAAGTTTCTCGTGCGCAGGAGATGCATGTCTAAAAAAATAAAAATAAAAATCCCCCCGTGTCCCTTTAGGGGCTCCGTAGGAGATTCCTAAAAACAGCAGAATTTTCCAATCGTTTTGAGGATATTTGACCAACATGTTTTTCAGTAGATTCCTAAAAACAGCAGAGCTTTCCCATCGTTTTGAGTATTTTTGACTAACATTTTTGCAGTAGATTCCTAAAAACAGTAGTTTTTTCTAATCGTTTTGAGGATTTTTGACCAACATTTTTTTCAGAAGATTCCTAAAAACGGCAGAGCTTTTCAATAGTTTTGAGGATTTTTGACCAACATTTTTTTCAGTAGATTCCTAAAAACGGCAGAGCTTTTCAATAGTTTTGAGGATTTTTGACCAACATTTTTTTCAGTAGATTCCTAAAAACGGCAGAGCTTTTCAATCATTTTGAGGATATTTGACCAACATTTTTTTCAGTAGATTCCTAAAAACGGCAGAGCTTTTCAATCATTTTGAAGATATTTGACCAACATTTTTGCAATAGATTCCTAAAAACAGCAGAGCTTTCCAATCGTTTTGAGGATTTTTGACCAACATTTTTTGCAGGAGATTCCTAAAAACAGCAGAGCAGTTCTGACGTATAGAAAGTATTTCACTATTATCAGAGCTCTCCTATCATACAGAACAGTGGTCCCCAAACAATTTTTATATATATATATTTTTTAATTTCTTGTGCGGCCCGGTGCCAGTCCACAGACCGATTGTGATGAGCCAACAGAAAATGTTTTTCATTTAAAATGGGATTTTAATATATATTGTAAAAAAAAAAGCTACTTAAACCCCATTGTAAACTGCATACTGTAGTTTATGATGAGCCAACATAACTAAAAAATTTTCTATTTAAAATGGGATTTTAATATACTTAGTATTTTGTAAAAAAAAAAAGAAAAAAGAAAAAAAAAAGGTAGTTAAAGCCCATTGTATACTGTAGTTTGTGATGAACCAACAGAACTACATTTTTTATTCAAACTGAGATTTTTCTTAATTTTTTTATTTTGTAAAACAAAAAAAAATCAGGATAAAATTTAGTCACATTAATCAAAACATTTTTTAGTTTTGGATTAAAACAAAAAACAAACAAAAAAAATTAGGTCATCAATCCACACATTTTTTTTTTTGTAATTTAATCGTATGTTTTATTTCAATCTGTAAAAATCCCCAAATCCCCAGATTAAATAAATAGCGGTTCCTGTCACACAGTGCAGGACAATACCAAGAGCATGCAGTTCCTCTCGTGGCCACTAGATCGCAGCATACATACACGTGATAAGCTTTTGGGAGAAAAACCAGCATGACAACAATTCACTCGTGGGTTTAAAAAGTTAGACACGTTTATTTCACGCACGCTAAATTGATCTTTTTCACATTTTATTGTGGAAAAACAACATTTTAGTGGGTCACGTTTGCTTTGTAATGAATGTAAGTCAGGAGGAAGAACAGCTTTTACTGCAGGAGACATCAGATTTAACACAATAATACATTTAGTCACATAATAATTCATCAAATAATTGGATTTATAAACATTTTTAGATAGAGGGGTGATGAAAAAAACAAACATGCAGCAACACACGAGCATTATTGCGTACATGTACAAACATAATGTAGGTTGCCATGGCAGCAGCAGGCTTTAAAAGAGGCTTTGCAGGAGTAGTGTACTTTGCAGGAATAGTGTACTTTGCAGGAATAGTGTACATACTCACCTGCAGTGCATCTTCTTCTCAACAATGTGTGACAAGCAGGACCAGAACCAGGCTGGTTCTATAGTGCACAAGCCGGATCATACACAGGCCAAATACCAGATGGGTAAGCCGCCAAGAGAGGGAGAAAATCCCCCCTGGACACAAAATAAGCCACAATAATATGAGGGAGAAAAGATGGAGCCATATGAAAATATCACAGGGGTTATATATATATATATATATATATATATATATATATATATATATATTCTTGATGCCAACACTGCTGCATTCTGTACAGCGACCAGCAGAGGGCGCCACACTTTTTGGAAGTTACCTTTCCCCCAACGTGTGAATGAGTTTTACTTCAAGGATTGTGCTGACGTCAAAAGCTTCAGTGCGTCATTTCCCCCAAACGCTGTTCCTTCAATGACGTCACCCAGACACGTCCAGCTCAAAACTTCCCCGGAGGATGACTAAAAACAGCAGCGTTCTCTTTTGTTGCAGAGGATCCTTGACCGGCATCTTTGCAGTAGATGCTTCAAAACATAGCCAAGCACTTTGACTCTGACTTTGTAAATTCCTAAAAACAGCATAGCAACCTTGTCATATAGAAAGCCTTTGACTCTTGTTTTGCAGTAAATTCCTAAAAACAGCATAGCACTACTTTCATATAGAAAGCCATTGACCCTTGTTTTGCAGTAAATTCCTAAAAACAGCACAGCACTCCTGTAATATAGAACGTCTTTGACTATTGTTTTTGTAGTAAATTCCTAAAAACAGCAAAACAACCTTGTCATATAGAAAGCCTTTGACTCTTGTTTTGCAGTAAATTCCTAAAAACAGCATAGCACTAATTTCATATAGAAAGCCATTGACCCTTGTTTTGCAGTAAATTCCTAAAAACAGCACAGCACTCCTGTAATATAGAACGTCTTTGACTATTGTTTTTGTAGTAAATTCCTAAAAACAGCAAAACAACCTTGTCATATAGAAAAAGCCTTTGACTCTTGTTTTTGCAGTAAATTCCTAAAAACAGCAGAGCACTGCTGTCATACAGAACATCTTTGACTATTGTTTTTACAGTAGATTCCTAAAAACAGCAGAGCACTGCTGTCATACAGAACGTCTTTGACTATTGTTTTTACAGTAAATTCCTAAAAACAGCAGAGCACTCCTGTCATAGGTCTTTGACCATTGTTTTTGCAGTAAATTCCTAAAAACAGCACAGCACCCCTGTCATGTAGAAAGTGTTTGACTCTTGTTTTTGCAGTAAATTCCTAAAAACAGCATAGAAGACTTGTCATATAGAATGTTTTTGACTATTGTTTTTGCAGTAAATTCCTAAAAACAGCATAGCATTCCTGTAATATAGAACGTCTTTGACTAATTGCTTGGCAGTCAATTCCTAAAAACAGCGTAGCAACCTTGTCATATAGAAAGCCCTTGACTCTTGTTTTGCAGTAAATTCCTAAAAACAGCATAGCACTACTTTCATATAGAACGTATTTGACACTTGTTTTGCAGTAAATTCCTAAAAACAGCATAGCAGTCCTGTAATATAGAACGTCTTTGACTAATTGTTTTGGCAGTAAATTCCTAAAAACAGCATAGAAACCTTGTCATATAGAAAGCCTTTGACTCTTGTTTTGCAGTAGATTCCTAAAAACAGCATAGCACTCCTGTCATATAGAATGTATTTGACCACTGTTTTTGCAGTAGATTCCTGAAAACATCAGAGCACTCCTGTCTTAATAGAAGAAAGTCTTTGACTATGGTTTTTGCAGTAGATTCCTAAAAACAGCAGAACACTCCTGTCATATAAAACGTCTTTATCTATTGTTTTTGCAGTAAATTCCTAAAAACATCAGAGCACTGCTGTCACACAGAACGTCTTTGGCTATTGTGTTTACAGTAGATTCCCAAAAACAGCATAGCACTCCTGTAAAATTGAACGTCTTTGACTGTTGTTTTTGTAGTAAATTCCTAAAAACAGCATAGAAACCCAGTGATATAGAATGTCTTTGACTCTTGTTTTGCAGAAAAAAATCCTAAAAACAGCGGAGTACTCCTGTCATATAGAAAGTCTTTGACTATTGTTTTTGCAGTAAAATCCTAAAAACAGCACCGCAACCTTGTCATACAGAAAGCCTTTGACTCTTGTTTTTGCAGTAAAATCCTAAAAACAGCACCGCAACCTTGTCATACAGAAAGCCTTTGACTCTTGTTTTTGCAGTAAATTCCTAAAAACAGCATAGCACTCTTGTAATATAGAACATCTTTGATTATTGTTTTTGAAGTAAATTCCTAAAAACAGCATAGCAACCTTTTCATATAGAAAGCCTTTGACTCTTGTTTTTGTAGTAAATTCCTAAAAACAGCATAGAAACCCAGTGATATATAATGTCTTTGACTCTTGTTTTGCAGAAAAATTCCTAAAAACAGCTTAGTACTCCTGTCATATAGAAAGTCTTTGACTATTGTGTTTGCAGTAAATTCCTAAAAACAGCATAGACACTCTGTCATATATAATGTCTTTGACTCTTGTTTTGCAGTAAATTCCTAAAAGCAGCATAGCACTACTGTCATATAGAATGTCTTAAATTATTGTTTTTGCAGTAAATTCCTAAAAACAGCATAGCATGCCTGTAATATAGAACGTCTTTGACTATTGTTTTTGCAGTAAATTCCTAAAAACAGCATAGCATGCCTGTAATATAGAACGTCTTTGACTATTGTTTTTGCAGTAAATTCCTAAAAACAGCAGAGCACTCCTGTCATTTTACAGAAGATTCCTAAAAACAGCTAAAAACTGTCATAGAAAGTATTTGACCATTGTTTTTACAAAAGATTCCTAAAAACTGCTAAGCACTCCTGTCTGACTAGCATTTTTTCAGTCGATGCCTAAAAACAGCTGCGAAATCTCCTCCTAAAAATGGTCTTTGACCTGTGCTTTTGCAGTTCATTACTAAAAACAGCAAATGACACCTTTTCTATTGTACAGACGGCATTTGAGTATTTTGCAGTAGCTTCTTGAAAACAGCACTCCTGCCGTATATATGGGATCTTTGACTTTGGAATTGTGTTGAAGATCCTTAAAAACAGCAGAGTGCTCCTGTTATAAAGAAGGAAGGAGCAAGGAGCGGCATATTAAACTGCAAAGTGTGATTGCGGAGCTTCCAGTGACAATAATTGCCGAGCTTGATTACAGCTTGTTCATTATTCTCTTCCGAGAATCCTTCTATGTCAACGCCTGCAGTAAGTTGATGTTGCAGAGGGTTTTAAAAACAGCAGACCGAAAATATAGAGGATCTTTGACTAGTATTTTTGCAATAGATTCCTAAAAACAGCAGATTGCTACTGTCATGTAGAGGATCTTTGACTACTATTTGTGTAGTAGATTCTTTAAAATGGCAAAGAGCTGCTATCCTATGGAGGATTTTTGATGAGTAGAGTGCTCCTGTCGTATACAGGATCTTTGATTATAGTTTTTCTAAAAACAGCATGTCGTATAGAAGATTTTTGACGAGCATTTTTGCAATAGATCCTAAAAAACAACAACATTGTGCTCTTCTCATATACTGTTTAAGATAATTGACCCTTGTATTTGCAGTAGATCCTTTAAAACAGCAAATCACTCCTGTCATATATTTATAGGATACTGTTTTTGCAGTAGATTCCTAAAAACCGGAGAGTGCTCCTGTCATATACAAGATGTTTGACTAGTTTTTGCACTTTATTCCTAAAAACAGCAGAGTGCTCCTGTCATTTACAAGATATTTGACTAGATTTTGCATTAGATTCTTAAAAACAGCAGAGTGCTCCTGTCATATACAATATATTTGACTTATTTTTGCACTTTATTCCTAAAAACAGCAGAGTGCTCCTGTCATATACAAGATATTTGACTAGATTTTACATTCGATTCTTAAAAACAGCAGAGTGCTCCTGTCATATACAATATATTTGACTTATTTTTTAAGTAGATTCCTAAAAAAAACAGTGCTCCAGTCATATACAAGATATTTGACTAGATTTTGCATTAGATTCCTAAAAACAGCAGAGTGCTCCTGTCATATACAATATATTTGACGAGTTTTTGCAGTGGATTCCTAAAAACAGCAGAGTGCTCCTGTCATATACAAGATATTTGACTAGATTTTGCATTAGATTCCTAAAAACAGCAGAGTGCTCCTGTCATATACAAGATATTTGACTAGATTTTGCATTAGATTCCTAAAAACAGCAGAGTGCTCCTGTCGTATACAATATATTTGACGAGTTTTTGCAGTGGATTCCTAAAAACAGCAGAGTGCTCCTGTCATATCCAATATATTTGACTAGTTTTTGCAGTAGATTCCTAAAAACAGCAGAGTGCTCCTGTCATATACAAGATATTTGACTTATTTTTGAAGAGGATTCCTAAAAACAGCAGAGTGCTCCTGTCATATACAAGATATTTGACTAGATTTTGCATTAGATTCCTAAAAACAGCAGAGTGCTCCTGTCGTATACAATATATTTGACGAGTCTTTGCAGTGGATTCCTAAAAACAGCAGAGTGCTCCTGTCATATACAAGATATTTGACTAGATTTTGCATTGGATTCCTAAAAACAGCAGAGTGCTCCTGTCATATACAAGATATTTGACTTATTTTTGAAGTAGATTCCTAAAAACAGCAGAGTGCTCCTGTCATATACAAGATATTTGACTAGATTTTGCATTAGATTCTTAAAAACAGCAGAGTGCTCCTGTCATATATGAGATATTTGACTAGATTTTGCATTAGATTCTTAAAAATAGCAGAGTGCTGTTGTTATATACAATATATTTGACTTATTTTTTAAGTATATTCCTAAAAAAACTGTGTTCCTGTCATATACAACATATTTGACTAGTTTTTGCAATAGATTCCTAAAAACAGCAGAGTGCTCCTGTCATATACAATATATTTGACTAGTTTTTGCAGTAGATTCCTAAAAACAGGAGAGTGCTCCTGTCATATACAAGATATTTGACTAGATTTTGCATTGGATTTCTAAAAACAGCAGAGTGCTCCTGTCATATACAATATATTTGACTTATTTTTTAAAGTAGATTCCTAAAAAAAACAGTGCTCCAGTCATATACAAGATATTTGACTAGTTTTTGCAATAGATTCCTAAAAACAGCAGAGTGCTCCTGTCATATACAAGATATTTGACTAGTTTTTGCAGTAGATTCCTAAAAACAGGAGAGTGCTCCTGTCATATACAAGATATTTGACTAGTTTTTGCACTTTATTCCTAAAAACAGCAGAGTGCTCCTGTCATTTACAAGATATTTGACTAGTTTTTGAAGTAGATTCCTAAAAACAGCAGACTGCTCCTGTCATATACAAGATATTTGACTAGATTTTGCATTAGATTCTTAAAAACAGCAGAGTGCTCCTGTCATATACAATATATTTGACTTATTTTTTAAGTAGATTCCTAAAAAAAACAGTGCTCCAGTCATATACAAGATATTTGACTAGATTTTGCATTAGATTCTTAAAAACAGCAGAGTGCTCCTGTCATATACAATATATTTGATGAGTTTTTGCAGTAGATTCCTAAAAACAGCAGAGTGCTCCTGTCATATACAATATATTTGACGAGTCTTTGCAGTGGATTCCTAAAAACAGCAGAGTGCTCCTGTCATATACAAGATATTTGACTTATTTTTGAAGTAGATTCCTAAAAACAGCAGAGTGCTCCTGTCATATACAAGATATTTGACTAGATTTTGCATTAGATTCTTAAAAACAGCAGAGTGCTCCTGTCATATACAAGATATTTGACTAGATTTTGCATTAGATTCTTAAAAATAGCAGAGTGCTGTTGTTATATACAATATATTTGACTTATTTTTTAAGTATATTCCTAAAAAAAACTGTGTTCCTGTCATATACAACATATTTGACTAGTTTTTGCAATAGATTCCTAAAAACAGCAGAGTGCTCCTGTCATATACAAGATATTTGACTAGTTTTTGCAGTAGATTCCTAAAAACAGGAGAGTGCTCCTGTCATATACAAGATATTTGACTAGATTTTGCATTGGATTTCTAAAAACAGCAGAGTGCTACTGTCATATACAATATATTTGACTTATTTTTGAAGTAGATTCATAAAAACAGCAGAGTGCTCCTGTCATATACAAGATATTTGACTTATTTTTTAAGTAGATTCCTAAAAACAGCAGAGTGCTCCTGTCATATACAAGATATTTGACTAGATTTTGCATTAGATTCCTAAAAACAGCAGAGTGCTCCTGTCATATACAAGATATTTGACTAGATTTTGCATTAGATTCCTAAAAACAGCAGAGTGCTCCTGTCGTATACAATATATTTGACGAGTTTTTGCAGTGGATTCCTAAAAACAGCAGAGTGCTCCTGTCATATCCAATATATTTGACTAGTTTTTGCAGTAGATTCCTAAAAACAGCAGAGTGCTCCTGTCATATACAAGATATTTGACTTATTTTTGAAGAGGATTCCTAAAAACAGCAGAGTGCTCCTGTCATATACAAGATATTTGACTAGATTTTGCATTAGATTCCTAAAAACAGCAGAGTGCTCCTGTCGTATACAATATATTTGACGAGTCTTTGCAGTGGATTCCTAAAAACAGCAGAGTGCTCCTGTCATATACAAGATATTTGACTAGATTTTGCATTGGATTCCTAAAAACAGCAGAGTGCTCCTGTCATATACAAGATATTTGACTTATTTTTGAAGTAGATTCCTAAAAACAGCAGAGTGCTCCTGTCATATACAAGATATTTGACTAGATTTTGCATTAGATTCTTAAAAACAGCAGAGTGCTCCTGTCATATACGAGATATTTGACTAGATTTTGCATTAGATTCTTAAAAATAGCAGAGTGCTGTTGTTATATACAATATATTTGACTTATTTTTTAAGTAAATTCCTAAAAAAAACTGTGTTCCTGTCATATACAACATATTTGACTAGTTTTTGCAATAGATTCCTAAAAACAGCAGAGTTCTCCTGTCATATACAATATATTTGACTAGTTTTTGCAGTAGATTCCTAAAAACAGGAGAGTGCTCCTGTCATATACAAGATATTTGACTAGATTTTGCATTGGATTTCTAAAAACAGCAGAGTGCTCCTGTCATTTACAATATATTTGACTTATTTTTTAAAGTAGATTCCTAAAAAAAACAGTGCTCCAGTCATATACAAGATATTTGACTAGTTTTTGCAATAGATTCCTAAAAACAGCAGAGTGCTCCTGTCATATACAAGATATTTGACTAGTTTTTGCAGTAGATTCCTAAAAACAGGAGAGTGCTCCTGTCATATACAAGATATTTGACTAGTTTTTGCACTTTATTCCTAAAAACAGCAGAGTGCTCCTGTCATTTACAAGATATTTGACTAGTTTTTGAAGTAGATTCCTAAAAAACAGCAGACTGCTCCTGTCATATACAAGATATTTGACTAGATTTTGCATTAGATTCTTAAAAACAGCAGAGTGCTCCTGTCATATACAATATATTTGACTTATTTTTTAAGTAGATTCTTAAAAAAAACAGTGCTCCAGTCATATACAAGATATTTGACTAGATTTTGCATTAGATTCTTAAAAACAGCAGAGTGCTCCTGTCATATACAATATATTTGATGAGTTTTTGCAGTAGATTCCTAAAAACAGCAGAGTGCTCCTGTCATATACAATATATTTGACGAGTCTTTGCAGTGGATTCCTAAAAACAGCAGAGTGCTCCTGTCATATACAAGATATTTGACTTATTTTTTAAGTAGATTCCTAAAAACAGCAGAGTGCTCCTGTCATATACAAGATATTTGACTAGATTTTGCATTAGATTCTTAAAAACAGCAGAGTGCTCCTGTCATATACAAGATATTTGACTAGATTTTGCATTAGATTCTTAAAAATAGCAGAGTGCTGTTGTTATATACAATATATTTGACTTATTTTTTAAGTATATTCCTAAAAAAAACTGTGTTCCTGTCATATACAACATATTTGACTAGTTTTTGCAATAGATTCCTAAAAACAGCAGAGTGCTCCTGTCATATACAAGATATTTGACTAGTTTTTGCAGTAGATTCCTAAAAACAGGAGAGTGCTCCTGTCATATACAAGATATTTGACTAGATTTTGCATTGGATTTCTAAAAACAGCAGAGTGCTACTGTCATACACAATATATTTGACTTATTTTTGAAGTAGATTCATAAAAACAGCAGAGTGCTCCTGTCATATACAAGATATTTGACTTATTTTTGAAGTAGATTCCTAAAAACAGCAGAGTGCTCCTGTCATATACAAGATATTTGACTCGATTTTGCATTAGATTCTTAAAAACAGCAGAGTGCTCCTGTCATATACAATATATTTGACCTATTTTTTAAAGTAGATTCCTAAAAAAAACAGTGCTCCAGTCATATACAATATATTTGACTAGTTTTTGCAATAGATTCCTAAAAACAGCAGAGTGCTCCTGTCATATACAAGATATTTGACTAGTTTTTGCAGTAGATTCCTAAAAACAGGAGAGTGCTCCTGTCATATACAAGATATTTGACTAGTTTTTGCACTTTATTCCTAAAAACAGCAGAGTGCTCCTGTCATTTACAAGATATTTGACTAGTTTTTGAAGTAGATTCCTAAAAACAGCAGACTGCTCCTGTCATATACAAGATATTTGACTAGATTTTGCATTAGATTCTTAAAAACAGCAGAGTGCTCCTGTCGTATACAATATATTTGACTTATTTTTTAAGTAGATTCCTAAACAAAACAGTGCTCCAGTCATATACAAGATATTTGACTAGATTTTGCATTAGATTCTTAAAAACAGCAGAGTGCTCCTGTCATATACAATATATTTGATGAGTTTTTGCAGTGGATTCCTAAAAACAGCAGAGTGCTCCTGTCATATACAAGATATTTGACTAGATTTTGCATTAGATTCCTAAAAACAGCAGAGTGCTCCTGTCATATACAAGATATTTGACTAGATTTTGCATTAGATTCCTAAAAACAGCAGAGTGCTCCTGTCATATACAAGATATTTGACTAGATTTTGCATTAGATTCCTAAAAACAGCAGAGTGCTCCTGTCATATCCAACATATTTGACTAGTTTTTGCAGTAGATTCCTAAAAACAGCAGAGTGCTCCTGTCATATACAATATATTTGACGAGTCTTTGCAGTGGATTCCTAAAAACAGCAGAGTGCTCCTGTCATATACAAGATATTTGACTTATTTTTGAAGTAGATTCCTAAAAACAGCAGAGTGCTCCTGTCATATACAAGATATTTGACTAGTTTTTGAAGTAGATTCTTAAAAACAGCAGAGTGCTCCTGTCATACACAATATATTTGACTTATTTTTGAAGTAGATTCCTAAAAACAGCAGAGTGCTCCTGTCATATACAAGATTATTGACTAGATTTTGTATTAGATTCTTAAAAACAGCAGAGTGCTCCTGTCATATACAATATATTTGACTTATTTTTTAAGTATATTCCTAAAAACAGCAGAATGCTCCTGTCATATACAAGATATTTGACTAGTTTTTGAAGTAGATTCTTAAAAACAGCAGAGTGCTCCTGTCATATACAAGATTATTGACTAGATTTTGTATTAGATTCTTAAAAACAGCAGAGTGCTCCTGTCATATACAATATATTTGACTTATTTTTTAAGTATATTCCTAAAAACAGCAGAATGCTCCTGTCATATACAAGATATTTGACTAGTTTTTGAAGTAGATTCTTAAAAACAGCAGAGTGCTCCTGTCATACACAATATATTTGACTTATTTTTGAAGTAGATTCCTAAAAACAGCAGAGTGCTCCTGTCATATACAAGATATTTGACTAGATTTTGCATTAGATTCCTAAAAACAGCAGAGTGCTCCTGTCATATACAATATATTTGACTAGATTTTGCATTAGATTCCTAAAAACAGCAGAGTGCTCCTGTCATATACAATATATTTGATTGGTTTTTATAGTGGATTCCTAAAAACAGCAGAGTGCTCCTGTCATATACAAGATATTTGATTAGATTTTGCATTAGATTCCTAAAAACAGCAGAGTGCTCCTGTCATATACAATATATTTGACCTATTTTTTAAAGTAGATTCCTAAAAAAAACAGTGCTCCAGTCATATACAATATATTTGACTAGTTTTTGCAATAGATTCCTAAAAACAGCAGAGTGCTCCTGTCATATACAAGATATTTGACTAGTTTTTGCAGTAGATTCCTAAAAACAGGAGAGTGCTCCTGTCATATACAAGATATTTGACTAGTTTTTGCACTTTATTCCTAAAAACAGCAGAGTGCTCCTGTCATTTACAAGATATTTGACTAGTTTTTGAAGTAGATTCCTAAAAACAGCAGACTGCTCCTGTCATATACAAGATATTTGACTAGATTTTGCATTAGATTCTTAAAAACAGCAGAGTGCTCCTGTCATATACAATATATTTGACTTATTTTTTAAGTAGATTCCTAAACAAAACAGTGCTCCAGTCATATACAAGATATTTGACTAGATTTTGCATTAGATTCTTAAAAACAGCAGAGTGCTCCTGTCATATACAATATATTTGATGAGTTTTTGCAGTGGATTCCTAAAAACAGCAGAGTGCTCCTGTCATATACAAGATATTTGACTAGATTTTGCATTAGATTCCTAAAAACAGCAGAGTGCTCCTGTCATATACAAGATATTTGACTAGATTTTGCATTAGATTCCTAAAAACAGCAGAGTGCTCCTGTCATATCCAATATATTTGACTAGTTTTTGCAGTAGATTCCTAAAAACAGCAGAGTGCTCCTGTCATATACAATATATTTGACGAGTCTTTGCAGTGGATTCCTAAAAACAGCAGAGTGCTCCTGTCATATACAAGATATTTGACTTATTTTTGAAGTAGATTCCTAAAAACAGCAGAGTGCTCCTGTCATATACAAGATATTTGACTAGTTTTTGAAGTAGATTCTTAAAAACAGCAGAGTGCTCCTGTCATACACAATATATTTGACTTATTTTTGAAGTAGATTCCTAAAAACAGCAGAGTGCTCCTGTCATATACAAGATTATTGACTAGATTTTGTATTAGATTCTTAAAAACAGCAGAGTGCTCCTGTCATATACAATATATTTGACTTATTTTTTAAGTATATTCCTAAAAACAGCAGAATGCTCCTGTCATATACAAGATATTTGACTAGTTTTTGAAGTAGATTCTTAAAAACAGCAGAGTGCTCCTGTCATACACAATATATTTGACTTATTTTTGAAGTAGATTCCTAAAAACAGCAGAGTGCTCCTGTCATATACAAGATTGTTGACTAGATTTTGTATTAGATTCTTAAAAACAGCAGAGTGCTCCTGTCATATACAATATATTTGACTTATTTTTTAAGTATATTCCTAAAAACAGCAGAGTGCTCCTGTCATATACAAGATATTTGACTAGTTTTTGAAGTAGATTCTTAAAAACAGCAGAGTGCTCCTGTCATACACAATATATTTGACTTATTTTTGAAGTAGATTCCTAAAAACAGCAGAGTGCTCCTGTCATATACAAGATTATTGACTAGATTTTGTATTAGATTCTTAAAAACAGCAGAGTGCTCCTGTCATATACAATATATTTGACTTATTTTTTAAGTATATTCCTAAAAACAGCAGAATGCTCCTGTCATACACAAGATATTTGACTAGTTTTTGAAGTAGATTCCTAAAAACAGCAGAGTGCTCCTGTCATATACAAGATATTTGACTAGATTTTGCATTAGATTCCTAAAAACAGCAGAGTGCTCCTGTCATATACAATATATTTGACTAGATTTTGCATTAGATTCCTAAAAACAGCAGAGTGCTCCTGTCATATACAATATATTTGATGAGTTTTTGCAGTGGATTCCTAAAAACAGCAGAGTGCTCCTGTCATATACAAGATATTTGATTAGATTTTGCATTAGATTCCTAAAAACAGCAGAGTGCTCCTGTCATATACAAGATATTTGACTAGATTTTGCATTAGATTCCTAAAAACAGCAGAGTGCTCCTGTCGTATACAATATATTTGACGAGTTTTTGCAGTGGATTCCTAAAAACAGCAGAGTGCTCCTGTCATATCCAATATATTTGACTAGTTTTTGCAGTAGATTCCTAAAAACAGCAGAGTGCTCCTGTCATATACAATATATTTGACGAGTCTTTGAAGTGGATTCCTAAAAACAGCAGAGTGCTCCTGTCATATACAAGATATTTGACTTATTTTTTAAGTAGATTCCTAAAAACAGCAGAGTGCTCCTGTCATATACAAGATATTTGACTAGATTTTGCATTAGATTCTTAAAAACAGCAGAGTGCTCCTGTCATATACAAGATATTTGACTAGATTTCGCATTAGATTCTTAAAAATAGCAGAGTGCTGCTGTTATATACAATATATTTGACTAATTTTTTAAGTATATTCCTAAAAAAAACAGTGTTCCTGTCATATACAACATATTTGATTAGTTTTTGCAATAGATTCCTAAAAACAGGAGAGTGCTCCTGTCATATACAAGATATTTGACTAGTTTTTGCACTTTATTCCTAAAAACAGCAGAGTGCTCCTGTCATTTACAAGATATTTGACTAGTTTTTGAAGTAGATTCCTAAAAACAGCAGACTGCTCCTGTCATATACAAGATATTTGACTAGTTTTTGAAGTAGATTCTTAAAAACAGCAGAGTGCTCCTGTCATACACAATATATTTGACTTATTTTTGAAGTAGATTCCTAAAAACGGCAGAGTGCTCCTGTCATATACAAGATTGTTGACTAGATTTTGTATTAGATTCTTAAAAACAGCAGAGTGCTCCTGTCATATACAATATATTTGACTTATTTTTTAAGTATATTCCTAAAAACAGCAGAGTGCTCCTGTCATATACAAGATATTTGACGAGTTTTTGAAGTAGATTCTTAAAAACAGCAGAGTGCTCCTGTCATACACAATATATTTGACTTATTTTTGAAGTAGATTCCTAAAAACAGCAGACTGCTCCTGTCATATACAAGATATTTGACTAGATTTTGCATTAGATTCCTAAAAACAGCAGAGTGCTCCTGTCATATACAATATATTTGACTAGATTTTGCATTAGATTCCTAAAAACAGCAGAGTGCTCCTGTCATATACAATATATTTGACAAGTTTTTGCAGTGGATTCCTAAAAACAGCAGAGTGCTCCTGTCATATACAAGATATTTGACTAGATTTTGCATTAGATTCTTAAAAACAGCAGAGTGCTCCTGTCATATACAAGATATTTAACTAGATTTTGCATTAGATTCCTAAAAACAGCAGAGTGCTCCTGTCATATACAATATATTTGACTTATTTTTGAAGTAGATTCCTAAAAAAAAAAGCAGTGCTCCTATCATATACAATACATTTGACTATTTTTTAAGTAGATTCCTAAAAACAGCAGAGTGCTCCTGTCATACACAAGATATTTGACGAGTTTATGCAGTGGATTCCTAAAAACAGCAGACTGCTCCTGTCATATATAAGATATTTGACTAGATTTTGCAATAGATTCCTAAAAACAGCAGAGTGCTCCTGTCATATACAAGATATTTGACAAATTTTTGCACTTTATTCCTAAAAACAGCAGAGTGCTCCTGTCATTTACAAGATATTTGACTAGTTTTTGAAGTATATACCTAAAAACAGCAGACTGCTCCTGTCATATACAAGATATTTGACTAGATTTTGAAGTAGATTCTTAAAAACAGCACAGTGCTCCTGTCATACACAATACATTTGACTATTTTTTGCAGTAGATTCCTAAAAACAGCAGAGCGCTCCTGTCATAAACAAGATAAATAAATAATAAATGATAAATGGGTTGTACTTGTATAGCGCTTTTCTACCTTCAAGGTACTCAAAGCGCTTTGACACTACTTCCACATTTACCCATTCACACACACATTCACACACTGATGGAGGGAGCTGCCATGCAAGGCGCTAACCAGCACCCATCAGGAGCAAGGGTGAAGTGTCTTGCTCAGGACACAACGGACATGACGAGGTTGGTACTAGGTGGGGATTGAACCAGGGACCCTCGGGCCGCGCACGGCCATTCTCCCATTGCGCCACGCCGTCCCCAAGACATTTGAGTATTTTTAAAAGTAGATTCCTAAAAACAGCAGAGTGCTCCTGTCATATACAAGATATTTGACTAGTTTTTGCACTTTATTCCTAAAAACAGCAGAGTGCTCCTGTCATTTACAGGATATTTGACTAGTTTTTGAAGTAGATTCCTAAAAACAGCAGACTGCTCCTGTCATATACAAGATATTTGACTAGATTTTGAAGTAGATTCTTAAAAACAGCAGAGTGCTCCTGTCATACACAGTACATTTGACTATTTTTTGCAGTAGATTCCTAAAAACAGCAGAGCGCTCCTGTCATAAACAAGACATTGGAGTATTTTTAAAAGTAGATTCCTAAAAACAGCAGAGTGCTCCTGTCATATATAGCATCTTTGAACATTTTTTTGTAGCATATTCCTAAAAACAGCGTAGCACCTCTGTCATAAGATCTTCAACAATTGCGTTTGCAGTAGATCATTCCAAAAGATTACAAAAAACAGCAGAGTGCTCCTGACAATGATAAGATCGTGTATTAGGACCAGGGATGACACACCAGGATCAGGGATGGCACACCAGAA
This sequence comes from Nerophis lumbriciformis, assembly GCF_033978685.3. Taxonomy (NCBI): domain Eukaryota; kingdom Metazoa; phylum Chordata; class Actinopteri; order Syngnathiformes; family Syngnathidae; genus Nerophis; species Nerophis lumbriciformis. The sequence continues at coordinate 13,671,127 of NC_084586.2, read as the reverse complement.
CCAGGGATGACACACCAGGACTAGGGATGGCACACCAGGACCAGGGATGACACACCAGGACCAAAATAGAAGCTGGAAAACATGGAGTCACATCTGGATTCTGCCGGGACACCGAGGTTAAAAATAGTCCTGCAGTTTGTGTTCAACATCCGGCGTATTCTCCTGCTGCTCCTCCTCTGCTGCTCAGCTATTTTTAGGCCGGCGTGATTCTGCCCCGGAGAACGTGAGCGTCTGTCTGCCACCTCGCCGCACGTGAGGAGCCTCGCACGTGGCCGCCTCCCAGTGACGTCAGTCAGGCGGCTGCTGCAGCGTCACCGTGGAGGGGCGGCCGGGGGAGGAAGCATGCATGGATGGAGGGAGGGAGGGAGGGAAGAAGTGATGTCTTAGAGACAGTCAGGAAATAATGAATGGATGACTTTTTCATGACAAATCTTATGAACTGGAAGATATGGATGATGGATGAATGGATGAATGAATGAATGGATGGATGCCTAAAATGTCTGCAAAGATCCTCTACATGACTTGAAAGCTCTAATATTTGATTAGAAATCAAAGATCCTTCTCTCCACTGTAACAGGAGAGTGTAGACATGCACTACAGACATGCAAATCAAAGATCCTCTATTTGACAGGAGTGCGTTGCTGTGTTAAGGAAGCTGCTGCTAAAAGACAATTTGAAGAACCTCCATAAGATAAACCCTCTGATATTTTCAACACAGCGCAAAAATACTAGTCCGAGATCCTCAAAATGATTATCTGCTGTTTTTAGGAATATACTGAAAGGATACTGGTCAAATATTCTTAATGGACTGGCCCGCGTGCTGTTTTTAGGAATATACTGCAAAAATACGACTTTAAGATTCTCATTAATATGAACCCTCTGCTGTTTTTAGGAATATACTGCAAAAATACTAGATTCCCTGTGCTTTTTTTTAGGAATATACTGCAAAAATACTACTGTAAGATTCTCAATAATATGAACCCCATGCTGTTTTTAGGAATATACTGCAAAAATACTACTGTAAGATTCTCAATAATATGAACCCCATGCTGTTTTTAGGAATATACTGCAAAAATACTACTGTAAGATTCTCCATAATATGAACCCCATGCTGTTTTTAGGAATATACTGCAAAAATACTAGTTTAAGATTCTCCATAATATGAACCCTCTGCTGTTTTTAGGAATATACTGCAAACATACTAGTTTCCCTGTGCTGTTTTTAGGAATATACTGCAAAAATACTACTGTAAGATTCTCAGTAATATCAACCCCATGCTGTTTTTAGGAATATACTGCAAAAATACTACTGTAAGATTCTCAATAATATGAACCCCACGCTGTTTTTAGGAATATACTGCAAAAATACTAGTTTAAGATTCTCCATAATATGAACCCTCTGCTGTTTTTAGGAATATACTGCAAACATACTAGTTTCCCTGTGCTGTTTTTAGGAATATACTGCAAAAATACTACTGTAAGATTCTCAGTAATATCAACCCCATGCTGTTTTTAGGAATATACTGCAAAAATACTAGTTTAAGATTCTCCATAATATGAACCCTCTGCTGTTTTTAGGAATATACTGCAAAAATACTAGTTTAAGATTCTCCATAATATGAACCCTCTGCTGTTTTTAGGAATATACTGCGAACATACTAGTTTTCCTGTGCTGTTTTTAGGAATATACTGCAAAAATACTACTGTAAGATTCTCAATAATATGAACCCCATGCTGTTTTTAGGAATATACTGCAAAAATACTAGTTTAAGATTCTCCATAATATGAACCCTCTGCTGTTTTTAGGAATATATACTGCAAAAATACTAGATCAAGATTCTCAATAATATGAACCCTCTGCTGTTTTTAGGAATATACTGCGAACAAACTAGTTTCCCTGTGCTGTTTTTAGGAATATACGGCAAAAATACTACTGTAAGATTCTCAGTAATATCAACCCCATGCTGTTTTTAGGAATATACTGCAAAAATACTAGTTCAAGATTCTCCATAATATGAAACCTCTGCTGTTTTTAGGAATATACTGCAAAAATACTAGTTTAAGATTCTCCATAATATGAACCCTCTGCTGTTTTTAGGAATATACTGCGAACATACTAGTTTCCCTGTGCTGTTTTTAGGAATATACTGCAAAAATAATACTGTAAGATTCTCAATAATATGAACCCCATGCTGTTTTTAGGAATATACTGCAAAAATACTAGTTTAAGATTCTCCATAATATGAAACCTCTGCTGTTTTTAGGAATATACTGCAAAAATACTAGATCAAGATTCTCAATAATATCAACCTTCTGCTGTTTTTAGGAATATACTGCAAAAATACGACTTTAAGATTCTCAATAATATGAACCCTGTGCTGTTTTCAGGAATATACTGCAAAAATACTAGTTCAAGATTCTCCATAATATGAACCCTCTGCTGTTTTTAGGAATATACTGCAAAAATACTAGATCAAGATCCTCAAAATGATGAACCCTCTGCTGTTTTTAGGAATATACTGAAAAGATACTAGTCAAATATTCTTAATGGACTTACCCGTGTGCTGTTTATAGGAATATACTGCAACAATACTACTTTAAGATTCTCATTAATATGAACCCTCTGCTGTTTTTAGGAATATACTGCAAAAATACGACTTTAAGATTCTCAATAATATGAACCCTGTGCTGTTTTCAGGAATATACTGCAAAAATACGAGTTCAAGATTCTCCATAATATGAACCCTCTGCTGTTTTTAGGAATATACTGCAAAAATACTAGATCAAGATCCTCAAAATGATGAACCCTCTGCTGTTTTTAGGAATATACTGAAAAGATACTAGTCAAATACTCTTAATGGACTGGCCCGCGTGCTGTTTTTAGGAATATACTGCAACAATACTACTTTAAGATTCTCATTAATATGAACGTTCTGCTGTTTTTAGGAATATACTGCAAAAATACTAGTTTCCCTGTGCTTTTTTTAGGAATATACTGCAAAAATACTACTGTAAGATTCTCAATAATATGAACCCCATGCTGTTTTTAGGAATATACTGCAAAAATACTACTGTAAGATTCTCAATAATATGAACCCCATGCTGTTTTTAGGAATATACTGCAAAAATACTACTGTAAGATTCTCAATAATATGAACCCCATGCTGTTTTTAGGAATATACTGCAAAAATACTACTGTAAGATTCTCAATAATATGAACCCCATGCTGTTTTTAGGAATATACTGCAAAAATACTACTGTAAGATTCTCAATAATATGAACCCCATGCTGTTTTTAGGAATATACTGCAAAAATACTAGTTTAAGATTCTCCATAATATGAACCCTCTGCTGTTTTTAGGAATATATACTGCAAAAATACTAGATCAAGATTCTCATTAATATGAACCTTCTGCTGTTTTTAGGAATATACTGAAAAGATACGACTTTAAGATTCTCAATAATATGAACCCTGTGCTGTTTTCAGGAATATACTGCAAAAATACTAGTTCAAGATTCTCCATAATATGAACCCTCTGCTGTTTTTAGGAATATACTGCAAAAATACAAGTTTAAGATTCTCCATAATATGAACCTTCTGCTGTTTTTAGGAATATACTGAAAATATACTAGTCAAATATTCTTAATGGACTGACCCGTGTGCTGTTTTTAGGAATATACTGCAAAAATACTACTTTAAGATTCTCCATAATATGAACCCTCTGCTGTTTTTAGGAATATACTGCAAAAATACTAGTTCAAGATCCTCAAAATGATGAACCCTCTGCTGTTTTTAGGAATATACTGAAAATATACTAGTCAAATATTCTTAATGGACTGACCCGTGTGCTGTTTTTAGGAATATACTGCAAAAATACTACTTTAAGATTCTCCATAATATGAACCCTCTGCTGTTTTTAGGAATATACTGCAAAAATACTAGTTCAAGATTCTCCATAATATGAACCCTCTGCTGTTTTTAGGAATATACTGCAAAAACACTAGTTCAAGATCCTCAAAATGATGAACCCTCTGCTGTTTTTAGGGATATACTGAAAATATACTAGTCAAATATTCTTAATGGACTGACCCGTGTGCTGTTTTTAGGAATATACTGCAAAAATACTACTTTAAGATTATCCATAATATGAACCCTCTGCTGTTTTTAGGAATATACTGCAACAATTCTAGTTCAAGATCCTCAAAATGATGAACCCTCTGCTGTTTTTAGGAATATACTGAAAAGATACTAGTCAAATATTCTTAATGGACTGACCCATGTGCTGTTTTTAGGAATATACTGCAAAAATACGACTTTAAGATTCTCAATAATATGCACCCCGTGCTGTTTTTAGGAATATACTGCAAAGATACTGGTTTAAGATTCTCAAAATATGAACCCTCTGCTGTTTTTAGGAATATACTGCAAAAATACAACTTTAAGATTCTCAATAATATGAACCCTCTGCTGTTTTTAGGAATATACTGCAAAAATACTAGCTCAAGATTCTCAATAATATGAACCCTCTGCTGTTTTTAGGAATATACTGCAAAAATACTAGCTCAAGATACTCAATAATATGAACCCTCTGCTGTTTTTAGGAATATACTGCAAAAATACTAGTTTAAGATTCTCAATAATATGAACCCTCTGCTCTTTTTAGGAATATCCTGCAAAAATACGACTTTAAGATTCTCAATAATATGAACCCTGTGCTGTTTTTAGGAATATACGGCAAAAATACTACTTAAAGATTCTCAATAATATGAAATACTAATCTAAGATCCTCAATATAATGAAACGTCTGCTGTATTTAGAAATATACTACAAAATACTAGTCCAAGATTCTCAATATGATGACCCTTCTGCTGTACATAGGAATCTACTGCAAAAATACTAGTCCAAGATCCGCAATATAATCAACCCTCTGCTGTTTTTAGGAATATACTACAAAAACACTAGTCTAATAGCCTCAATATAATGAACCCTGCGCTGTTTTTAAGAATCTACTGCAAACATACAAGTCCAAGATCCTCAATGAAGCCGCTGCTATTTGAGGCCTCCACTGCAAAAATGCTCATCCAGGATCCTTAATATAATGAACCTTTTACTGTATTTGAAAACATATTGCAAATATACTAGTCCAAGAGCCTCAATGTAATAAACCTTCTGTTGTATTTAGAAATATACTGCAGAAATACTCATCTAAGATCCTCAATAAAATGAAACGTCTGCTGTTTTTAGAAATATACTGCAAAAATTCTAGTCCAAGATCCGCAATATAATGAACCCTCTGCTATTTTAGGACTCTACTGCCAAAATACTAGTCTAAGAGCCTCAATATAATAAACCTTCTGCTTTATTTAGAAATATACTGCAAAAATACTAGTCCAGGATCCGCAATATAATGAACCCTCTGCTATTTTAGGACTCTACTGCCAAAATACTAGTCCAAGAGCCTCAATATAATACACCTTCTGCTGTATTGTATTTATAAATATACTGCAAAAATACTAATCTAAGATCCTCAATATAATGAAACATCTGCTGTATTTAGAAATATACTACAAAATACTAGTCCAAAATTCTCAATATAATGAACTTTGTGCTGTATATAGGAATCTACTGCAAAAATACTAGTCAAAGATCCGCAATATAATGAACCCTCTGCTATTTTAGGACTCTACTGCCAAAATACTAGTCCAAGAGCCTCAATATAATAAACCTTCTGCTTTATTTAGAAATATCCTGCAAAAATACTAGTCCAGGATCCGCAATATAATGTACTCTCTGCTATTTTAGGACTCTACTGCCAAAATACTAGTCCAAGAGCCTCAATATAATAAACATTCTGCTGTATTTATAAATATACTGCAAAAATACTAATCTAAGATCCTCAATATAATGAAACGTCTGCTGTATTTAGAAATATACTACAAAATACTAGTCCAAGATTCTCAATATGATGACCATTCTGCTGTATATAGGAATCTACTGCAAAAATACTAGTCAAAGATCCGCAATATAATGAACCCTCTGCTATTTTAGGACTCTACTGCCAATATACTAGTCCAAGAGCCTCAATATAATAAACCTTCTGCTTTATTTAGAAATATACTGCAAAAATACTAGTCCAGGATCCGCAATATAATGAACCCTCTGCTATTTTAGGACTCTACTGCCAAAATACTAGTCCAAGAGCCTCAATATAATACACCTTCTGCTGTATTGTATTTATAAATATACTGCAAAAATACTAATCTAAGATCCTCAATATAATGAAACGTCTGCTGTATTTAGAAATATACTACAAAATACTAGTCCAAGATTCTCAATATAATGAACTTTGTGCTGTATATAGGAATCTACTGCAAAAATACTAGTCAAAGATCTGCAATATAATGAACCCTCTGCTATTTTAGGACTCTACTGCCAATATACTAGTCCAAGAGCCTCAATATAATAAACCTGCTGTATTTATAAATATACTGCAAAAATACTAATCTAAGATCCTCAATATAATGAAATGTCTGCTGTACTTAGAAATATACTACAAAATACTAGTCCAAGATTCTCAATATGATGACCCTTCTGCTGTATATAGGAATCTACTCCAAAAATACTAGTCCAAGATCCACAATATTATGAACCCTCTGCTATTTTAGGACTCTACTGCCAAAATACTAGTCCAAGAGCCTCAATATAATAAACCTTCTGCTGTATTTAGAAATATACTGCAAAAATACTAATCTAAGATCCTCAATATAATGAAACATCTGCTGTATTTAGAAATATACTACAAAATACTAGTCCAAGATTCTCAATACGATGACCCTTCTGCTGTACATAGGAATCTACCGCAAAAATACTAGTCCAAGATCCGCAATATAATGAACCCTCTGCTATTTTAGGACTCTACTGCCAATATACTAGTCCAAGAGCCTCAATATAATAAACCTTCTGCTTTATTTAGAAATATACTGCAAAAATACTAGTCCAGGTTCCGCAATATAATGTACCCTCTGCTATTTTAGGACTCTACTGCCAAAATACTAGTCCAAGAGCCTCAATATAATAAACCTTCTGCTGTATTGTATTTATAAATATACTGCAAAAATACTAATCTAAGATTCTCAATATAATGAAACATCTGCTGTATTTAGAAATATACTACAAAATACTAGTCCAAGATTCTCAATTTAATGAACTTTGTGCTGTATATAGGAATCTACTGCAAAAATACTAGTCAAAGATCTGCAATATAATGAAACCTCTGCTATTTTAGGACTCTACTGCCAATATACTAGTCCAAGAGCCTCAATATAATAAACCTTCTGCTTTATTTAGAAATATACTGCAAAAATACTCATCCAGGATCCGCGATATAATGTACCCTCTGCTATTTTAGGACTCTACTGCCAAAATACTAGTCCAAGAGCCTCAATATAATAAACCTTCTGCTGTATTGTATTTATAAATATACTGCAAAAATACTAATCTAAGATTCTCAATATAATGAAACATCTGCTGTATTTAGAAATATACTGCAAAAATACTAGTCCAAGATCCGCAATATAATGAACCCTCTGCTATTTTAGGACTCTACTGCCAAAATACTAGTCCAAGAGCCTCAATGTAATAAACCATCTGCTGTATTTAGAAATATACTGCAAAAATACTATAATTAACTCTTTGCTATTTTTAGAACTCTACTGCAATATACTAGTCCAAGATCCTCAATATGACACATTTTTTAGTAACCCATTGCAAAAATGACAGTCAAAGACCCTTGAAATAATAAACCTTCTGCTGGTTTTAGAAAAATACTGCAAAAATACAAGCGAAAGACCCGCTATATGATGAACCCTCTGCTCTTCTTTGAACTTCCTGCAAACATACTAGTCCAAGCACCTGTGGCCAACTATGTCACTACACTTAACAATGCAACCAAGCTGATGAATGAATCAACATGTTAATTACTCTTTCCCAGAGCCCCAAAAAAAGTAGAGCGTATAGAGCGTTTTCTATTCGGGCTCCAGTACTCCGGAATGTTCTACCGGTAACAGTTAGAGATGCTACCTCAGTCCCATCTTAAAACTGATTTGTATACGCTAGCCTTCAAATAGACCCCTTTTTAGACCAGTTGATCTGCCGTCTCTTTTCTGCTCTTCCCCCCTCTCCTGCGTGGAGAGGTTTTCAGGTGACCACAGATGAGGCGCTAGCTGTTCAAAGTCGGCACCCAGGGTGGACCACTCATCTGTGCATCAGTTGGGGACGACTTGCCTCCACTCAAGATAATAATAATAATAATAATAATAATGGATTAGATTTGATATCGCGCTTTTCTATTATTAGATACTCAAAGCGCTCACAGAGAAGTGGGAACCCATCATTCATTCACACCTGGTGGTGGTAAGCTACATTTGTAGCCACAGACGGCCCCCTCTGACCACCACCAATCATTCATTCATCATTCATTCACCAGTGTGAGTGGCACCGGGGGAAAGGGTGAAGTGTCCTGCCCAAGGACTTGTATTTGGATGTCAAGAGGCGGGGAGCGAACCTGCAACCCGCTACGCCATACCGCCCCTAATAGTAGACTAAGATGATCCCCTGCTGGCCCCACTGTGGACTGGACTCTCACACTATTAACTAGATCCACTTGACATCCAATGCACGGGTCGCCCAGGGGAGGGTCCCCAGATCTGTAGTCCCCTCCTAGGTTTCTCATTACGCCCATTGGGTTGAGTTTTTTCTTGCCCTGATGTGGGATCTGAGCCGAGGATGTCCTTGTGGCTTGTGCAGCCCTTTGAGACACTTGTGATTATGGGCTATTGTCGGAGGCAGATATTTACATATATCCGAATTTTAGTGTTACTTATTTTCTTTCATAGTCATATTTGAAAACAGCTCGTGTTTTCCATTTATTCTCTTTCTGTTTCTCTGCAAGTAAACTGTGTGTGTTAACCTTGAAATCTTTGGAATGTGTTTTGACTAGCATGTGTTTTGACTAGAGAGAGGAGAGAGGAGAGAGGGTTTTGGGGTCGGGAAGACAGACCATTTTGGCGGCGCGATAGAATGTTCTATGCTGGACTGGTCTCAAATGTATATCTGCAAAGCTTTGCCAATATATTACAAAATACCTACTCTGTCTCTGGTGGTTTTTCAACTCAGCTTTAAGTGTCGTAAAGAGCTTGGGAGCGACTTGTGACTTGAATTCCCTGGGAGGAACAACTGGTCCATAACGCAACACTATATAAATAAACTTTGATTGATTGACTTTGGGTTAGTGCATGTGCCTCACAATACGAAGGTCCTGAGTAGTCCTGAGTTCAATCCCGGGTTCGGGATCTTTCTGTGTGGAGTTTGCATGTTCTCCCCGTGACTGCGTGGGTTCCCTCCGGGTACTCCGGGTTTCTCCCACCTCCAAAAACATGCACCTGGGGATAGGTTGATTGGCAACACTAAATTGGTTATAGTGTGTGAATGTGAGTGTGAATGTTGTCTGTCTATCTGTGTTGGCCCTGTGATGAGGTGGCAACTTGTCCAGGGTGTACCCCGCCAAATGGATGGATGGATGATTGACTTTGAAGAGTCCAGTCTTCCAAATATGGCGTGGTGTCTTGTCATCTCCAATGAGCACAAGATCGCCCTCCTTAAGAACTTGATGGTATGAGCAGATCTCAGTTCCATTTAGTACTCCTTTTTCCAACGAGTCCAGAAGTTGTTGAGAAGTCGTTGGCAATTTTTCTGGGTAAGTTCTTCTCTGTTGGAATTGCCGGTTTGTCCCGTGGCATGTAGATGCACCGGTGGCAAGGCGTATATACGCCTTCCAATCAAGAAATGAGCCGGTGTCAGAGGTTGAGGCTCTTCGAGTTCGTTGTAGACAAAGGTAGACGGTCTTGAATTTATTGTTGCTTCTACTACAGTCAAATGGGACGTTAACTCTTCATAGCTCAGTGAAGCTCTTCCCATCACCTTTCTCAAACATCTCTTAGCTGACCTAACCATCCTCTCCCAAATTCCCCCCACCAAGCTGCTCGTTCAACAATGTACTTCCATCTGATGCCTTCCTTGATATTTTTCCAGATTTCGCTGAGGTCTTGATCCACTCGTTTAAAGGTTTTGACATGATCTCAATAGACAGTTCTACAGAGGCCTCTTCCTGATATGAACCTCTTGAATGGCAGAAGGAATTTCTCTGTTGACAGGTCCGATACAAGCCCCAGGTGGACAGCACATGTAAACAACGCAAAACACGCCTTTTCAACTGAGCTCTTGGTCTTGACACAAAGAAGTCCAGCAAAGTCCAGAAGGAGGTGACTGTGCAATCCGGTCTCTTGGCAGGGGTGCTGTTGTCTGTTGCATTGCCTTTACTGAGACTTTTTTTTACGAATAGGGAAATCTGCAAGAATCTTTTTCACCATTTGTCTGGCTCGAGGAATCAAATACCTTTTTCTGAGTAGCACCAGAGTATCACTTACCCCGAGTGCATCACCTGGACATGACTGCGTTTGATTAGTATTTCTGACAGTTTGTGGGTTGAAGGCAAGATGTACGGATGCCGTTCACTAAAAGTCTCGGTCTTCCTCCCACACGAATCCAACGGCTTTAGATCTCTGATCTTTGAGTCCTTATGAATGTCCTTTCCTGCCTTTAACTCGGTTATTTCCTTCTGGTAATGTTGACCTTTTCGCCTTCAAAATTCAGTATTTTTACGCATCGGCTAGATCCTCAGCTGTCAATTCTCATTGGCACGGCAATTGTAAATTAATGTAATAATCCAGGCTGTAGTTCTGAACACAGTTTTCAGTTTAATGCATACTTGCCAACCCTCCCGGATTTTCCGTGAGACTCCCGAAATTCAGCGCCTCTCCCGAAAACCTCCCGGGACAAATTTTCTCCCGAAAATCTCCCGAAATTCAGGCGGAGCTGGAGGCCACGCCCCCTCCAGCTCCATGCGGACCTGAGTGACGTGTTGACAGCCTGTTCTCACGTCCGCTTTCCCATAATATAAACAGCTAATGATCGAGGGCGTGTTCTTGGTTTCTTAGGTGGGTTTATTGTTAGGCAGTTTCATTAACATCCTCCCAGCGCGGTAACAACACACAACAACAGCAGTCAAGTTTCTGTCTACCGTAAAGCAGTTCGTCTGCCGTAAACAGCAATGTTGTGACACTTTTAAACAGGACAATACTGCCATCTACTGTACATGCATATGTGACTCACCCATAATGTGTCACATTTTTGTGTTGATTTATTTATTTTATTTTGTGGTTTGAATTCGTTTTTGGAGCTGTCATTACACATTTATCAGTATTCACATTGGTCAGTAGGGGGCAGTAGGGCGTTTCTTCCCAATTGAATGCTATCACCTGCAGACCGGAAGTGTCTTGTCATTCTGATGAGAGCGACCAGTCTGTGAACAATTGAAACGTCCTGTGTGCTTTTTTCCTCCTGTATAACAGGTTAGTTTTGGTGAATCAACTCACTGAATAATATCCATGTTAACTTTATAAGTTTAAGTACACATTCTGATGGTGGAGCCTAACTCTAAAGTGTTTGTGAGTTGTAGTTTGTGTTTGTGAATGAATCCAGTGCACAGCTGCAGTAATCAATATAAAAAGGCGACGTGAGTACGCAATGTTTATGTAGGAACTTCTGATCCTAATTCAGACTCCCAAATTAGAGCTACCGTTTTCTTATTGATTTTATAATGTATATTTGTATAATGTGTGTGTTCTGAAATAGTGACAGAGAATAGAACAAGGATGGACAATTCAACCCTTAACTCAACAATGAGTAGATGAGTGTTATGTGTGTGTATATGTGTAAATAAATGAACACTGAAATTCAAGTATTTCTTTTATTTATATATATATATATATATATATATATATATATATATATATATATATATATGTGTAATAAAAAAAATATATATATAGCTAGAATTCACTGAAAGTCAAGTATTTCTTATATATATATATCTTAACAACGCCCCCAACCACGCCCCTCGCCCCACCCCCGACCACGCCCCCACCCCCCGAAATCGGAGGTCTCAAGGTTGGCAAGTATGGTTTAATGTAGTTTTCAAACTTTAGTAGTTTATTTTGTGCCGGCTGTTCTGTGTTGTTTAACTGCACTGTGACATGACTCGGTTTGAGCTCAGTTTTTATCTCTTCCGAGGGCTCTTCTTACAGCAACACTGGCTGAGACTTTGATTTCAAAGATGGTGGTCCTGACCACAAGAACTCCTCTTCTCTTAGCTTCAAGGCTGTCTGACCTCTAGTGGTAAAGTCAGCTGGATTAAGTTTCCCACCGCAGTGCAACCAGCTTTCTGGGTTAGTCAGTGACTGGATTTCCATGTATGCACTGAACTCCGGATCCACTGAATCACTATCATGGAGTCTGACCACATTCGGATTTGGTTTGGGTGCATGTTCATTGCCTTTAGCAGTTTATCACCCATTCTTGCTGCTATCAGAGCTCCCATTAGCTCAAGACGTGGTAGATGACTTTCTGGTGAGTTTCTTGATGGGTGCTACACTTGTCTTGTACATGATTAGTTTGGTCACTGCCGTTCCTTCAGCTGTCTGCCTTTGGAGACTACTGCACCATATGTTTTCTCACTTGCATCGCTGAACACATGCAACATCCGTACCCCTTGCAGTGTCTCAGTTCCACACCACCTGAGAATCACAAGGTGATGTCGTTGAATGAGTTCAATGCACCACATGCTCCTCATCCCAGCTAATGCTCCTTTGCCACATATCTTGGAAGATAGATTTCACTCTTACAAACCCCGTTTCCATATGAGTTGGGAAATTGCGTTAGATGTAAATATAAACGGAATACAATGATTTGCAAATCATTTTCAACCCATATTCAGTTGAATATGCTACAAAGACAACATATTTGATGTTCAAACTGATAAACTTTTTTTTTTGTGTGCAAATAATCATTAACTTTAGAATTTGATGCCAGCAACACGTGACAAAGAAGTTGGGAAAGGTGGCAATAAATACTGATAAAGTTGAGGAATGCTCATCAAACACTTATTTGGAACATCCCACAGGTGTGCAGGTTAATTGGGAACAGGTGGGTGCCATGATTGGGTATAAAAGTAGATTCCATGAAATGCTCAGTCACTCACAAACAAGGATGGGGCGAGGGTCACCACTTTGTCTACAAATGCATGAGCAAATTGTTGAACAGTTTAAGAAAAACCTTTCTCAACCAGCTATTGCAAGGAATTTAGGGATTTCACCATCTACGGTCTGTAATATCATCAAAGGGTTCAGAGAATCTGGAGAAATCACTGCAAGTAAGCAGCTAAGCCCGTGACCTTCGATCCCTCAGGCTGTACTGCATCAACAAGCGACATCAGTGTGTAAAGGATATCACCACATGGGCTCAGGAACACTTCAGAAACCCACTGTCAGTAACTACAGTTGGTCGCTACATGTGTAAGTGCAAGTTAAAACTCTCCTATGCAAGGCGAAAACCGTTTATCAACAACACCCAAAAACGCCGTCGGCTTCGCTGGGCCTGAGCTCATCTAAGATGGACTGATACAAAGTGGAAAAGTGTTCTGTGGTCTGACGAGTCCACATTTCCAATTGTTTTTGGAAACTGTGGACGTCGTGTCCTCCGGACAAAAGAGGAAAAGAACCATCCGGATTGTTATAGGCGCAAAGTTGAAAAGCCAGCATCTGTGAAGGTATGGGGGTGTATTAGTGCCCAAGACATGGGTAATTTACACATCCGTGAAGGCGCCATTAATGCTGAAAGCTACATACAGGTTCTGGAGCAACATATGTTGCCATCCAAGCAACGTTACCATGGACGCCCCTGCTTATTTCAGCAAGACAATGCCAAGCTACGTGTTACATCAACGTGGCTTCATAGTAAAAGAGTGTGGGTACTAGACTGGCCTGCCTGTAGTCCAGACCTGTCTCCCATTGAAAATGTGTGGCGCATTATGAAGCCTAAAATACCACAACAGAGACCCCCGGACTGTTGAACAACTTAAGCTGTACATCAAGCAAGAATGGGAAATAATTCCACCTGAGAAGTTAAAAAATGTGTCTCCTCAGTTCCCAAACGTTTACTGAGTGTTGTTAAAAGGAAAGGCCATGTAACACAGTGGTGAACATGCCCTTTCCCAACTACTTTGGCACGTGTCGCAGCCATGAAATTCTAAGTTAATTATGTGCTTCAGGTTCTACTGTAAAGTCAAAATCACTATCCTGCCATTTGGCCTTCAGTTCCGAGGAATTTGTTGTCCATTTACAAATATTCATGCCTGCGGTGGACAAGATTTCTTTGGCACATTTGGTTAGCACATAAGCGTTTTTGTCAGGTTCAAACACTGATGACATCTATTAAACAGACAAGAAGCAAGGAATCTGTCAGAGTGTGTAGGAGCCATTATCTCAAGAATCCTGTCAAGCCTCTCCGCCATCGAAGTCTCTGCGGGATTCGTGTTAGGAGGCTGGAGTATTCTGTCACAGGGTGTAGGTGGCGAACCCCAAGATGCAGAGACGGCAGGCTTGTTTTAGTGTTTTTAAAAACAAGAACAAACAAAAGGGTACACACAAAAGACGCGCACAAGGCAGAGAACAAACTTGGCTATGAACAAAAACTAGCACAAAGGCTAACTGTGGACAAGAAACAAAAACACACGAAGGAACTATGACATGAGCAGAGTGAACAGAAGTAGACACAGCTACAACGATAAGTATTAATGAAATTGTGGCTTGTGCAGCCCTTTGAGACACTTGTGATTTAGGGCTATATAAATAAACATTGATTGATTGATTGACAATCATAATGACAATACTCCAGCACTGACTGGAGGGCAAAGCAGGACTAAATAGTAGCTGGCTGATTGACACCAGGTGTGGCCAGGTGCCAATCAGCAACAGCTGAGGGGACAGCACTCAGTGAGACAAGCAGGAAATAGAACCAAAATAAGAGCGCTTACAGGAAATAAAGACAGACAGAGGAAAAACTCAAAACATAACTAAACTGTCAGTGACAAACCTGACAGAATCATGCAGACAGAGTTAAATTTTGCTCAATTGAAGAGAGACGTTTTTTGGGCTGTATTCTAGTTACAGATCCAAACTACGCTCTAAATTCCAGCCCACGTGCTTCCTCTATTTATTTGGGAGGTCCCTGGTTACATCACTGAAGCTGTCGCTGAGGGAAGGGGGTAATCTCAACAGCTCCAGTTAGACACAATATATGACTATTAATTAAATGCAAATGTGCTGACACTCGTGATATCGCTCCGTCTCTGCTTTGTCTGTGTCACGGTACTCGATGTTGGGCCTTGGCAGTCAGCAGGCCGATTCTGGAAACAAACACTGATACGAGACTGGCTTTGCACAGATAGAAAAAATACAACTTACAGCACAATTGATAATAACTATAGCAACGGCCCTTAAACATAAGAGCTGTGTGAAAATATATACATAATTATTCTAACAGTTTTCAACATCTCTTGAGCTCGCAATAAAATCGTCAACATAGATGGAGTCTTTGATTGTATTATCAACTTGTGGGTGACTCGTCTAGTGATTCTCCAGGTGATTTCTAAAAAGGGCGAGATGCCTCTCCGAATACTACACGAGCCATTGTCATTGTGATCAAGAGCCTCTTCTGCGATTTAAATTTGAGGGGAAAGCCTTAGTAATGTCTGCCATGAAGGCGATAGGATGCAGCCTGAACCTGACAAGAATGGCAAAGAGGTCTGGGTTTATGTGAGTAGCCATCTTCATGTGCAGAGGCATCAAAAACAATTCTCAACTTTCGTTGTGACCTTGTCCTCTCGGGTCACAGCGAGGTGAGGCAGGTAAAACTCGACCTCGTTTTTTCCCCAGCTTCTTCCATGTGTTTGGTTTCTTGGACAATTCCACATATTCCTTGTTAAATGTAGTCATGGATTACATTCTTATGTCCTTGGAACAGCATCACGTCTGTTTTCAGTTCCCTTTTCAAACATTGAAATCTTTTTCGGGCAATTCTCTGGTTGTCCGGAAGTTCAGGTGAGTCCTGTTTCCATGGCAACTTCACTTCATATCGCCCTTTGTTGTAACTGACTGTTCTGCTGAAGTGTTGTTGAGCCTCAATGTCATCCAATCGTTCCTCACCTTTGTCGGAGATGCCGAGCGATTCTATTTCCCAAAATGCGCACAGTTGATTAGAAACGTGCTCAGCCTCTTCGACGCAGGTGTTCATGCATGAAGCTTCATTAATGCTTGCCATGGACACTGGCCTTTGTACTGTCCAGCCAAATAAGGTTTCTATGGCGACAAGAGACTCTGACAGCCTCTTTACTTTGCCAGATACTATTTTCCAGTAGTAGTCAGCACGGACGGATCAAGTTATTCATTGTCGCTGCCTGAGTCAGTCCCTTCTTTTCTAAATGCTGCCGGAATTGCTCTCCAGGAACCTGCATAATGGCTGAACTGACTTGTGACATTTCAATTGCTTCAATCTCAAGAGCTTGTTTTTCATTACAGATGTTTTTCAGTATTAGCTTCACAACATCACGTCCCATTGTAACTGGAGGGTCGCTGCCAAAGGTGTGCAGTCTTAAAGGAGAACATTATCACCAGACCTATGTAAGCGTCAAAATATACCTTGATGTTGCAGAAAAAAGACCATATATATTTTTTTTTAACCGATTTCCGAACTCTAAATGGGGAATTTTGGCGAATTAAACGCCTTTCTATTATTCGCTCTTGGAGCGATGACGTCACAATGTGACGTCACATCGGGAAGCAATCCGGCATTTTCTCAAACACCGAGTCAAATCAGCTCTGTTATTTTCCGTTTTTTCGACTGTTTTCCGTACCTTGGAGACATCATGCCTCGTCGGTGTGTTGTCGGAGGGTGTAACAACACGAACAGGGACGGATTCAAGTTGCACCAGTGGCCCAAAGATGCGAAAGTGGCAAGAAATTGGACGTTTGTTCCGCACACTTTACCGACGAAAGCTATGCTACGACAGAGTTGGCAAGAATGTGTGGATATCCTGCGACACTCAAAGCAGATGCATTTCCAACGATAAAGTCAAAGAAATCTACCGCCAGACCCCCATTGAATCTGCCGGCGTGTGTGAGCAATTCAGGGACAAAGGACCTCGGTAGCACGGCAAGCAATGGCGGCAGTTTGTTCCCGCAGACGAGCGAGCTAAACCCCCTGGATGTCTTGGCTCACACCGTCCCTTAAACTGGACAGATCAGCTTTCAGGAAAAGAGCGCGGATGAGGGTATGTCTACAGAATATATTAATTGATGAAAACTGGGCTGTCTGCACTCTCAAAGTGCATGTTGTTGCCAAATGTATTTCATATGCTGTAAACCTAGTTCATAGTTGTTAGTTTCCTTTAATGCCAAACAAACACATACCAATCGTTGGTTAGAAGGCGATCGCCGAATTCGTCCTCGCTTTCTCCCGTGTCGCTGGCTGTCGTGTCGTTTTCGTCGGTTTCGCTTGCATACGGTTCAAACCAATATGGCTCAATAGCTTCAGTTTCTTCTTCAATTTCGTTTTCGCTACCTGCCTCCACACTACAACCATCCGTTTCAATACATGCGTAATCTGTTGAATTGCTTAAGCCGCTGAAATCCGAGTCTGAATCTGAGCTAATGTCGCTATAGCTTGCTGTTCTTTCCGCCATGTTTGTTTGGGTTGGCATCACTATGTGACGTCACAGGAAAATGGACGGGTGTATATAACGATGGTTAAAATCAGGCACTTTGAAGCTTTTTTTAGGGATATTGCGTGATGGGTAAAATTTTGAAAAAAACTTTGAAAAATATAATAAACCACTGGGAACTGATTTTTAATGGTTTTAACCATTCTGAAATTGTGATAATGTTCCCCTTTAATGTCTCCTTCCTTATCCATCCTTAAGGTTCTACCTATTTCTTGAGGACAATGCTTCATTGACTCCCTCCATCCATCAGGCAGCACACTTTCCTCTTCCCCTTTGACCCTTCAGCCCATACAGTCACTGTTTGCAAGAACACGGTTTTTTCTTGCCCCATGTTGGTCTTTACTGGGTGATGAGCCACAGGAGATAAGACAGCATTTGTGGTGTGCCCTAGACACACAAAACATCCTTCCATTTTCTTAATACTTTACTCGGAACTACTGGTGTGGAGTGTCACAGCAGATGGCAGACTCGGGTTTCTACATTTCCCACTGCCAAAAACTGGCTTGAATCGGTGTTGGTTGGAATGGTTGGAAATCTTTGCTCGGTCTCCCCGATTTGGTTAGCTGCGAAGCACACTCTCTGCTTTCAACTTATGGCCGTAGAAATGCTGTGAGCTCTGGAACCTTCTGTTCGTTGTCTGAACCTATTTCACGTGTCATCAATTGGCGGTCACTCGAAGCGAGTATAATACCTGGGATTTATATAGCGCTTTTCTAAGTACCCAAAGTCGCTTTTACATGTAGAACCCATCATTTATTCACACCTGGTGGAGGTAAACTACTTTCATAGCCACAGCTGCCCTGGGGTAGACTGACGATCCTCCTAGTAGGGGGGTATCCCTTTATGGAGGATGCCTGTGTGTGACTTTGTTTAACGTGGGGAGACTGGTGCACAGACAGTCACCACACGAGCCTTGACACATCCGGGTCAGGGTCCAGTGGCACGGAGTCCAAGACGACTGGGGACCCTTTTCTGCTACAGCCTTCATCCGCCATCCCAGGCGTTGTGACGCTCCATAGGGTTAGCAATCATCCTCCACCTGTTCCACCGGTGAGGTCTTGGGTTGTTATTTCCCCATAACTGAGCCATACTTGCCAACCCTCCCGAGGTGGGACGGGGGACGTAGTTGGGGGCGTGGTTGGGGGCGTGGCTAAAAGGGGAGGAGTATATTTACAGCTAGAATTCACCAAGTCAAGTATTTCATGGATTATATATATATATATATATATATATATATATATATATATATATATATATATATATATAAGAAATACTTGACGTTCAGTGAATTCTAGCTATATATATATTATATATATATATATATATATATATATATATATATATATATATATATATATATATATATATATATATATATATATATATATATGTATTTTATTATATATATATATATATATATATATATATATATATATATATATATATATATATATATATATATATATATATATATAATAAATACTTGAATTTCAGTGTTCATTTATTTATACTTATACACACATAACACTCATCTACTCATTGTTGAGTTAAGGGTTGAATTGTCCATCTTTGTTCTATTCTCTGTCACTATTTTTCGAACCATGCTGAACACCCTCTCTGATGATGCATTGATGTGTGGCACGCACAAAAGTACTTTCATTAAATGCACTAGATGGCAGTATTGTCCTGTTTAAGAGTGTCACAACATTGCTGTTTACGGCAGACGAACTGCTTTACGGTATACAAAAACGTGACTGCTGTTGTTGTGTGTTGTTGCCGCGCTGGGAGGACGTTAATGAAACTGCCTAACAATAAACCCACATAAGAAACCAAGAACTCGCCCTCCATCATTCTACAGTTATAACGTTATTGGGCAGGTATGCTGTTTATGTTGTGGGTTAGCTGAATTTCGGGAGATTTTCGGGAGAAAATTTGTCCCGGGAGGTTTTCGGGAGAGGCGCTGTATTTCGGGAGTCTCCCGGAAAATCCGGGAGGGTTGGCAAGTATGCCATAAGTGTCTGAAACTACTCCCAGGGACTCCAAGCCTCTTATCTGGACTTCACACTCATCATAAAGCTGTCTTAGGGCAACAATGTTGGTAGCCTTTTTAACAGGTGTCAAATTCAGCAATTCAACACAATCATGTCTTTTCTTCCAAATCTTCGCTTAAGCACGTCAATGGTAGAACCATAATTGCGGTCTCTTGCGGCTGAACCCACCAAATATGTTCAACATTTTCATGAATTACAGTTTCAAACTGATCCCAAACTCCATGCCACATGGATATTGAACTAGTCATATTTATTGATGTACAGTTTGGGTGAATTCGCTGATGGCTTGATTGTCACTCGTCCGCAGTGGCTTCCTCTCTTTTCCATTATCCTTTCCAGAGATGTTGTCTTTATAATCCACTGTTTATATAATGTCCGCTTCCAGCTCGCCAGCTGGTATCTGCTCTTCCATTTCTCTTTCTAGTTCCGCGAGTTTCGTTTCCTTTTCCGCTAGCTCTCCCAGACGTTCACAACTGATGTCGTCCTTGCTTGTTTCCTCTTTGAGAGCACACAGCCATCGTTAAAGGCCTACTGAAATGCGATTTTCTTATTTAAACGGGGATAGCAGGTCCATTCTATGTGTCATACTTGATCATTTCGCGATATTGCCATATTTTTGCTGAAAGGATTTAGTAGAGAACATCGACGATAAAGTTCGCAGCTTTTGGTCGCTGATAAAAAAGCCTTGCCTGTACCGGAAGTAGCAGACGAGTAGCGTGACGTCACAGGTTGTGGAGCTCCTCACATCTGCACATTGTTTACAATCATGGCCACCAGCAGCGAGAGCGATTCGGACCGAGAAAGCGACGATTTCCCCATTAATTTGAGCGAGGATGAAAGATTCGTGGATGAGGAAAGTGAGAGTGAAGGACTAGAGGGCAGTGGGAGCGATTCAGATAGGGAAGATGCTGTGAGAGGCGGGTGGGACCTGATATTGAGCTAGGAATGACTAAAACAGTAAATAAACGCAAGACATATATATACTCTATTAGCCACAACACAACCAGGCTTATATTTAATATGCCACAAATTAATCCCGCATAACAAACACCTCCCCCCTCCCGTCCATACATACTTGCCAACCCTCCCGGATTTTCCGGGAGACTCCCGAAATTCAGCACCTCTCCCGAAAACCTCCCGGGACAAATTTTCTCCCGAAAATCTCCCGAAATTCAGGCGGACTCAGGTCCTCATGGACCTGAGTCCGCTAACCCACAATATAACCAGCATACCTACCCAATCACGTTATAACTGTAGAATGATGGAGGGCGAGTTCTTGGTTTCTTATGTGGGTTTATTGTTAGGCAGTTTCATTAACGTCCTCCCAGCGCGGCAACAACACACAACAGCAGCAGTCACGTTTTTGTATACCGTAAAGCAGTTCGTCTGCCGTAAACAGCAATGTTGTGACACTCTTAAACAGGACAATACTGCCATCTAGTGCATTTGATGAAAGCACTTTTGTGTGTGCCACACAGCAATGCATCATCAGAGAGGGTGTTCAGCATGGTTAGAAAAATAGTGACAGAGAATAGAACAAGGATGGACAATTCAACCCTTAACTCAACAATGAGTAGATGAGTGTTATGTGTGTGTATATGTGTAAATAAATGAACACTGAAATTCAAGTATTTCTCTTATATATATATATATATATATATATATAATAAAATTAATGTATATATATATACACGTGTATGTATATATATATATATATATATATATATATATATATATATATATATATACATATAATAAAATAAATATATATATACGTATATATATATATATATATATATATATATATATATATATAGCTAGAATTCACTGAACGTCAAGTATTTGTTTTATATATATATATATATATATATGGGCTTTGTACCGAGGATGTCGTTGTGGTTTGTGCAGCCCTTTCAGACACTTGTGATTTAGGGCTATATAAATAAAGATTGATTGATTGATTGATTGATTGAGATATATATATATATATATATATATATATATATATATATATATATATATATATATATATATATATATATATATATGAAATACTTGACTTGGTGAATTCTAGCTGTAAATATACTCCTCCCCTTTTAGCCACGCCCCCAACCACGCCCCCTCCCACCCCGACCACGCCCACCCCCCTCCCCGCACCTCCCGAAATCGGAGGTCTCAAGGTTGGCAAGTATGCGTCCATATAACCCGCCAATACAACTCAAACACCTGCACAACACACCCAAAGTACCGTTCACCTCCCCAAAGTTCATACAGCACATATATTTCCCCAAAGTCCCCAAAGTTACGTACGTGACATGCACATAGCGGCACGCACGTACGGGCAAGCGATCAAATGTTTGGAAGCCGCAGCTGCATGCGTACTCACGGTACCGCGTCTGCGCATCCAACTCAAAGTCCTCCTGGTAAGAGTCTCTGTTGTCCCAGTTCTCCACAGGCCAATGGTAAAGTTTGACTGTCATCTTCCGGGAATGTAAACAATGAAACACCGGCTGTGTTTGTGTTGCTGCAGCCGCCCGCAATACACCGCTTCCCACCTACAGCTTTCTTCTTTGCTGTCTCCATTGTTCATTGAACAAATTGCAAAAGATTCACCAACACAGATGTCCAGAATACTGTGGAATTTTGCGATGAAAACAGACGACTTAATAGCTGGCCACCATGCTGTCCCAAAATGTCCTCTACAATCCGTGACGTCACGCGCTGACGTCATCATACCGAGACGTTCTCAGCAGGATATTTCGCGCGAAATTTAAAATTGCACTTTAGTAAGCTAACCCAGCCGTATTGGCATGTGTTGCAATGTTAAGATTTCATCATTGATATTTAAACTATCAGACTGCGTGGTCGGTAGTAGTGGGTTTCAGTAGGCCTTTAAGGTATTTTCGTTGCTGGTTAGCTAGTTACGGCTATCGGCAAGAGTCCACTTCCGTTCGTCTTTGAAGATATTATCTTCCTTTCCTTTTAGCGCCAAAAAATGTGGGGAAAACTATTTTGTATTAAAGATCCAACGAGATGACTTGCTCATGTTCTTTCTTTTATTTCAATGTGTTCATCTACGAGCAGTACAACTAGTTCTCGAGACTTCAGATTCAGATTCAGATTCAGAAGTACTTTATTAATACCCGAGGGGAAATTTAGATTTTCAGCACAATCCCATTCAAGATCAGACAAACATTACAGGGAGACAGAAAAAGGATAGCTGACGGGTCTGCCAACTTCCGGCGCCCCTTACGAAAAAAAGGTGAGAAACAGGTAATTGTTGGGGAAGGGGGGAGAGAGTAAGAAAATATTCAGTCAAAGTCTGGACTCCAGGGAAGGGGTCCAGACTGAGGCCAAGGAAAGAAACAGCACACATAAACAAGTTACGTAGAATCAACAAAACTTGCAACAGAGGGGAGGGAATGGGAGCTACAGAGGCCGACTGCTGCGGGCCCCTCCAAGGTTTCTCATTATTCCCATTGGGTTGAGTTTTTCCTTGCCCTGATGTGGGATCTGAGCCAAGGATGTCGTTGTGGCTTGTGCAGCCCTTTGAGACACTTGTGATTTAGGGCTATATAAGTCAACTGTGATTGATTGATACTACTTTTTAGTTAGCCCAGGGGTCGGCAACCCGCGGCTCCGGAGCCGCATGCGGCTCTTTGATCACTCTGATGCGGCTCAGCAGCTTACTTGCTGAACCCCCCAATTTTCCCGTGAGACTTCCGGATTTCAATGCCTCTTGCAGAAAACTCCCGAGAATAATATACACCGATTTTCACCCTTACAGCTATAATAAGGGCGTGCCATGATGGTACAACATTTGGCGCTCTCTATAATCTGTATTAACAGCGTGTCAACCCAACGCTTGTAATTCAATATTCATCTTCTGCTTGCACACATACGTGACAGCAAGGCATACTTTGTCAACAGCCATACAGGTCACACTGACGGTGACCATATAAAACAACTTTAACACTCTTACTAATAATGCGCCACACTTTGAACCAAAACCAAACAAGAATGACAAACACATTTCGGGAGAACATCTGCACCTTAACACAACATAAACACAACAGAACAAACACCCAGAATCCCATGCAGCCCTGACTCTTCCGTGCTACATTATACACTCCTGCTACCACCAAACCCCGCCCCCACCCCAACCCTGCTCCCTCACACATCAACCCCCCCCCCCCCCCCCCCCCCCCCCCCCCCGTGCGTCGGTTGAGGTGGGCGGGGTTTGGTAGCGGGGGTGTATAATGTATCCCGGAAGAGTTAGGGCTGCATGGGATTCTGGGTATTTGTCCTGTTGTGTTTATGTTGTGTTACTGTGCAGATGTTCTCCCGAAATGTGTTTGTCATTCTTGTTTGGTGTGGGTTCACAGTGTGGCGCATTATTAGTAAGAGTGTTATAATTTTTTTTAAACCGCCACCGTCAGTGTAACCTGTGTGGTTGTTGACCAAGTATGGCTTGCTGTCACCTACGCGAGCAAGCGGAAACTCCATACAACGTGTAGCTGATCAGGCACGCTGGTTGTAGTGGGTGCTATATGCTGTACCATCATCGCACGCATGACGCTGACAAGCGCCATTCATTTAAAATCCGCGTGGCGCACCAGCTTTCAAATTCCATATAAAGGTGTGGGCAGCGTGTCTGAGACCCCTGGTTTATACACAGCACATAGTAAAAAAAAACTTTGTATGCAGTGTTAATTCATTTAAAATTTCAAAAATAATTTGCGGCTCCCATTGTTTTCTATAATTTGCGAAACGGGTCAAAATGGCTCTTTGACTGGTAAAGGTTGCCGACCCCTGAGTTAGCCACTTAAAAGTGTTAATATCCTGCAAAAAGACCTACAATGAGAAGGCTGACCTTCATAACCCTAACCCATTTTAGAGATTTGCTGTCTTGTTTTATTCGCCCGCCATCATTTCCACTTTGAAGTTACATGCAAGGCATCAAACGACGCTTGACAAAATATTAAAATATTTAAAATTAGATCACTGTCGCCGGGTAGAATCCGCCCTTCACAAGGTCACTATTCCACTTGCATTCATTTGCTGGACGTTTATATCTCGTCTCTTCAGGCTTCCATCTTGCATTTATCTTTGTTGACAAGCTGAATAATCTTCATCCCTATAGATCCCCACCAGCAGCGTGCCTTGGGGGAGGTTCGCTGGTTGTCACATGGGCCAAAGTGCAACGATATCAAGCGACGCGAGCGTGAGCACCACTCTTTTTCTGAGACATCTATCTTTTCACAAAAGACATCATCACATCATGCACGCGTTCGTCAACGCCCCCTTGTTGAACGTGACGCCTTCGTGCAAAGACTCATTCTACAAAGCTGCCGTCTTGCGTCCGCCCACTCATCCTGGTCAGCGCGGACATTTCTATTTTCTTTTTAAAGAGAGTTATCTTCTGCCTTTATTGTGTAAATTGCAATCATTTTCCAAACCTTTCATTTTCTCTCTTATTGTGGTAAATGTTTTTGCCTTTCAATTGTTCCAACTCCGATATGTGTATATATATATATATATATATATATATATATATATATATATATATATATATATATATATATATATATATATACAAACCCCATTTCCATATGAGTTGGGAAATTGTGTTAGATGTAAATATAAACGGAATACAATGATTTGCAAATCCTTTTCAACCCATATTCAGTTGAATGCACTACAAAGACAACATATTTGATGTTCAAACTCATAAACTTTATTTTTTTTTTGCAAATAATAATTAACTTAGAATTTCATGGCTGCAACACGTGCCAAAGTAGTTGGGAAAGGGCATGTTCACCACTGTGTTACATGGCCTTTCCTTTTAACAACACTCAGTAAACGTTTGGGAACTGAGGAGACACATTTTTGAAGCTTCTCAGGTGGAATTATTTCCCATTCTTGCTTGATGTACAGCTTAAGTTGTTCAACAGTCCGGGGGTCTCCGTTGTGGTATTTTAGGCTTCATAATTTTACTATATAATTACATAATTTTAATTTTACAAAATTTTACTATGAAGCCACGTTGATGTAACACGTGGCTTGGCATTGTCTTGCTGAAATAAGCAGGGGCGTCCATGGTAACGTTGCTTGGATGGCAACATATGTTGCTCCAAAACCTTTATGTACCTTTCA
This sequence comes from Nerophis lumbriciformis, assembly GCF_033978685.3. Classification (NCBI taxonomy): domain Eukaryota; kingdom Metazoa; phylum Chordata; class Actinopteri; order Syngnathiformes; family Syngnathidae; genus Nerophis; species Nerophis lumbriciformis. The sequence goes on along the minus strand of NC_084586.2, from coordinate 13,645,187 downwards.
GCATTAATGGCGCCTTCACAGATGTGTAAGTTACCCATGTCTCGGGCACTAACACACCCCCATACCATCACAGATGCTGGCTTTTCAACTTTGCGCCTATAACAATCCGGATGGTTCTTTTCCTCTTTGGACGTCCACAGTTTCCAAAAACAACTTGAAATGTGGACTCGTCAGACCACAGAACACTTTTCCACTTTGTATCAGTCCATCTTAGATGAGCTCAGGCCCAGCGAAGCCGACGCCGTTTCTGGGTGTTGTTGATAAACGGTTTTCGCCTTGCATAGGAGAGTTTTATCTTGCACTTACAGATGTAGCGACCAACTGTAGTTACTGACAGTGGGTTTCTGAAGTGTTCCTGAGCCCATGTGGTGATATCCTTTACACACTGATGTCGCTTGTTGATGCAGTACAGCCTGAGGGATCGAAGGTCACGGGCTTAGCTGCTTACGTGCAGTGATTTCTCCAGATTCTCTGAACCCTTTGATGATATTACGGACCGTAGATGGTGAAATCCCTCAATTCCTTGCAACAGCTGGTTGAGAAAGGTTTTTCTTAAACTGTTCAACAATTTGCTCACGCATTTGTTGACAAAGTGGTGACCCTCGCCCCATTCTTGCTTGTGAATGACTGAGCATTTCATGGAATCTACTTTTATACCCAATCATGGCACCCACCTGTTCCCAATTAGCCTGTTCACCTGTGGGATGTTCCAAATAAGTGTTTGATGAGCATTCCTCAACTTTATCAGTCTTTATTGCCACCTTTCCCAACTTCTTTGTCACGTGTTGCTGGCATCAAATTCTAAAGTTAATGATTATTTGCAAAAAAAAAAAAAAGTTTATCAGTTTGAACATCAAATATGTTGTCTTTGTAGCATATTCAACTGAATATGGGTTGAAAATGATTTGTAAATCATTGTATTTTGTTTATATTTACATCTAACACAATTTCCCAACTCATATGGAAACGGGGTTTGTAGTTAAAGTGCATACATATATTAGTTTATAAAACAATAATATACAGAAAATGTATATTATAATACTCCTAAAATATCATTAAATATTCAGTCAAGCATATTTTGTATGTATACTTTTTAGTTTTTAGGCTTTGGGGTTTAATAGATGGTATATTTTATCCGAGCTTACCCAAGGTAAAATATTCCATCCATCACACTCAAAAGCTTGAATACTGATGGATGGAATGTTTCATCTTATGATAACCAACGTGAAATATTCCATTTATTATACCTAAAAGCTTGCCTGACCAGAAGAAACTGAAAAGTATATTTAACAAGAACACACAGTGCACCTTTTTACATGGATGCAGATTTCAACCACAATAATACAAATATCAAATTAATTTAAAAAAAGCATTATTATCTTTGTAAAGGATGGCCCGGGGTCGTACTATGAAAATGGTGCAGAGTGTCTGATTCCGAGACTTTTAGGTGTAACTGTACAAAAACGAGCTACACAGCTAGCTTAAAACGCTAGCATGCTTACATCAAAATGCTAACATTTAGCATGTGCGCAAACGTTATTATGATAACAGTTAGCGTGTTTCATACACCAAATTATATGACTCAAAGGTACTAAAATAGAGAAAAAAAGTGTAAAATTAGATGAATGCTTTAAGTTAGCTTACCAACATGCTATTGTTTGCATGCTAACAGTTAACAAATGTCACATAGCAAGTGATGTGACTGTGGTGTAAACGGTTGCAAAACTAGCTCAAAAAGTTAGCATGCTAATAGTTAGCTTCTTTCACATACCAAGCTATATGACTCTCAGGTGTACGGCTGCGAAAATAGAGAAAAAAAGTGTAAAATTAGAGGAAAAACTTAGCATCCTTTAAGTTAGCTTGCCAACATGCTATCATTTGCATGCTAACAGTTAACGAATGTCACATTGCAAGTGATACAACTGTGGTGTAGACGGTTGCAAAACTAGCTCAAAAAGTTAGCATGCTAATGTTAGCATGCTAATAGTTAGCTTCTTTCACATACCAAGTTATATGACTCTAAGGTGTACGGCTGCGAAAATAGAGAAAAAAGTGTAAAATTAGATGAAAAACTTAGCATGCTTTAAGTTAGCTTGCCAATAAGATATCGTTTGCACGCTAACAGTTAACAAATGTCACATAGCAAGTGATACGACTGTGGTGTAAACGGTTGCAAAACTAGCTCAAAAAGTTAGCATGCTAATAGTTAGCTTTTTTCACATGGCAAGTTATATGATTCTAAGGTGTACGGCTGCGAAAATAGAGAAAAAAGTGGAAAATTAGATGAAAAACTTAGCATGCTTTAAGTTAGCTTGCCAACATACTATCGTTTGCATGCTAACAGTTAACGAATGTCACATTGCAAGTGATACGACTGTGGTGTAGACGGTTGCAAAACTAGCTCAAAAAGTTAGCATGCTAATAGTTAGCTTCTTTCACATACCAAACTATACGACTCTCAGGTGTACGGCTGCGAAAATAGAGAAAAAAGTGTAAAATTAGAGGAAAAACTTAGCATCCTTTAAGTTAGCTTGCCAACATGCTATCGTTTGCATGCTAACAGTTAACGAATGTCACATTGCAAGTGATATGACTGTGGTGTAGACGGTTGCAAAACTAGCTCAAAAAGTTAGCATGCTAATAGTTAGCTTCTTTCACATACCAAGTTATATGACTCTAAGGTGTATGGCTGCGAAAATAGAGAAAAAAAGTGTAAAATTAGATGAAAAACTTAGCATGCTTTAAGTTAGCTTGCCAACATGCTATCGTTTGCATGCTGACAGTTAACAAATGTCACATAGCAAGTGATACGACTGTGGTGTAAACGGTTGCAAAACTAGCTCAAAAAGTTAGCATGCTAATAGTTAGCTTTTTTCACATAGCAAGTTATATGATTCTAAGGTGTACGGCTGCGAAAATAGAGAAAAAAGTGTAAAATTAGATGGAAAAACTTAGCATGCTTTAAGTTAGCTTGCCAACATGCTATTGTTTGCAGTTAACAAATGTCACATAGCAAGTGATATGACTGTGGTGTAAACGGTTGCAAAACTAGCTCAAAAAGTTAGCATGCTAATGTTAGCAAACTAATGTTAGCATGCTCATAGTTAGATTGTTTCACATACCAAGTTATATGACTCTAAGGTGAATGGCTGGGGAATTCAAGTAAAAAGTGTAATAATCGAAAAAGAAAGTTAGCACTTTATTGTTAGCAAGCTAACGTTAGCATGCTAATAGTTAGCTTGTTTCACATACCAAGTTATCTGACTCTAAGGTGTATGGCTGGGGAATTCGAGCACAAAGTGTAAAAATAGCTAAAATAAAAGTTAGCACTTTATTGTTAGCATGCTAACAGAGTAACAAGTGTCACATACCAGGTTGAATGCAAAAATTAACTCAAAAAGCTCGCACTTTAATGGTAGCATGCAAATATTGGTAAATACGATTTTTTCAAAATGGCAGTATTATCTTTGTAAAAGCATCACTTTAGCAACAGCTAATGTTGCAACCTGGTCTTATTTTAGTATTATTTGTATATTTTGCACAAACGTATTAAGTTTTGTAGTAAACATAGTCTATAACATACAATCATGTATAAAAAAAATACATTCATTTATAATGTTTAAAAAATATTATTTTTAGTGAGTAAATCACATCAATAACCCTTGAAAGTACTTTACGCTCGTAGCAAAGTATTCACTTATACGACACAATCCAAACAACCTTCCCTAGTCATGGTAAGAACAACATTTCTCAACCAGCTATTGCAAGGAATTTCAGGATTTCACCATCATCCAAAGGTTCAGAGAATCTGCACGTAAGCAGCATGCCCGTGACCTTCGATCCCCTCAGGCGGTACTGCACCAAAAAGCGACATCAGTGTGTAAAGGATATCACCACATGGGCTCAGGAACACTTCAGAAAACCACCATCAGTAACTACAGCCCGTCGCCACATCTGTAAGTGCAAGTTAAAACTCCACTATGCGAAGCCAACAGCCGTTTATCAACAACACCCAGAAAAGCCGCCGGCTTTGCTGGGCCCGAGCTCATCTAAGATGGACTGATGCATAGTGGAAAAGTGTTCTGTGGGTCTGACCAGTCCACATTTCCAAATTGTTTTTGGAAACTGTGGACGTCGTGTCCTCTGGATCAAAGAGGAAAAGAACCATCCGGATTGTTATAGGTGCAAAGTTGAAAAGCCAGCATCTGTGATGGTATGGGAATGCATTAGTGCCCAAGGCATGGGTAACTTACACATCTGTGAAGGCACCATTAATGCTGAAAGGTTTTGGAGCAACAGATATGGACGCCCATGCTTATTTCAGCAAGACAATTCCATTAAATTCTAAATTAATGATTATTTGCGAGAAAAAAAAACAAGTTTCTCAGTTGGAAAATTAAATTTCTTGTATTTGCAGTCTATTCAATTGAATATAAGTCGAAAAGGATTTGCAAATCATTGTATTCTGTTTTTATTTACCATTTACACAACAGGCCAACTCCACTGGTTTTGGGTTTTGTATGTATATACACATTATATATACATGTATGTACATATATATTCATATATACATGATTGTGGAGGTTGCCCTCCAGTGGGTTCTTCGGACCACCAAGCATGGACATGAGAGTCCAGTTCAGACTCACAATGACGTTTTATTTTTTCAAATACAGTCTTTTTCTGGCTTTTCTTTTTCTCTCGCTCTCGCTCCGACTCTCCTTCAGCTCCAACTCCCACTCCCAACAACTCTCTCCTCCCGGCTGCTGCCTTCTTAACGGAGCGACAGGTGGTTAGATAACCAGGCCCAGGTGGGCCATCTACGCACCTGTCGCTGATTTCGAAGCCGGTCCTGGCGCATCCCGCTTCGCTGCAAGCCCGCAGGCCACGCCCCCCTCCACAATGATATATATATATGCACACATATATATATATATATGTACTACATCTGGCCTACCCATACTTGCCAACCTTGAGACCTCCGATTTCGGGAGGTGGGGGGTGGGGGGTGTGGGCGTGGTCGGGGTGGTCGGGCTGGGGCGGGGGCGTGGTTGGGGGCGGAGCTAAGAGGGGAGGAGTATATTTACAGCTAGAATTCACCAAGTCAAGTATTTCATATATATATATATATATATATATATATATATATATATATATATATATATATATATATGTATGTGTGGGAAAAAAATCACAAGACTACTTCATCTCTACAGGCCTGTTTCATGAGGGGTTCCCTCAATCATCAGGAGATTTTTGATTGAGGGAACCCCTCATGAAACAGGCCTGTAGAAATGAAGTAGTCTTGTGATTTTTTTTCCCACACATACATATATTGCGCTCTACTACGGTATCGAGCACTATTTTTTGGATAACCTTATTAAGACCTATATATATATATATATATATATATATATATATATATATATATATATATATATAAAAGAAATACTTGACTTTCAGTGAATTCTAGCTATATATATATATTTATTTTATTATATATTATATATATATATATATATATATATATATATATATATATATATATATATATATATATATGTATATATAAATAAAATAAATACTTGAATTTCAGTGTTCATTTATTTACACATATACACACAATGCTGCTGCTCGAGTACCACCAAAAAAACTGAATCTCTGAAGACAGTATAAAAATCTGTGTTAAAGGTGTACAAATACTGTTTGTATAATAAGCATGTTATTTTTTTACAAATGAGGGTTAAGAGTTCATTACTAAAAAAAAAAAGAAAATAATGTGGCTTAAGTACAGTTTTTTAATTGAGCTGCTGCATTTTTTTGGTTGGGTTGTTTATTTATTTTGAGTAACTTCTATACATTTCTAAAAGGGGAGGAATGTAATAGAGTGATCTATGTTTGTCTGTTGCCATCTCCTGGTGAATGTTGGCTATAGCGTACTGGGGTTACTTTTTGGTTGGCCAACGATTCACGCGGTGTTGCGCACCTGACGTCACTCAGGTCCGCATGGAGCTGGAGGGGGCGTGGCTTCCAGCTCCGCCTGAATTTCGGGAGATTTTCGGGAGAAAATTTGTCCTCGGGAGAGGCGCTGAATTTCGGGAGTCTCCCGGAAAATCCGGGAGGGTTGGCAAGTATGGGCCTACCTACCTGCAGTATTGCAAGATAAGCCCTTTTGTTTGGTACATTCTGCACCAATGATCCCCTTGTAAGTCTTGGGGTGTTGGCCTTGTAATCTGCTTTAGTTACACAACGCTCAAGTTCAGCGTGAAGGCCGAGCACGTACTTGCGGTCTGCAACAGAGGTGGTTTAAGGTGAGGCGGGGAGATGTACGGGCAGAATGAAGCGCCGCCTGCTAGGCACATAAACACGAAAAAGCTTTATTAGGACACGACTTTCAGGGGTTTTATTGGCTCTTTTACACTCAATTAACGTCAATTGATTCCCTAAACCTCCACAGCCCACTGTTTGGGCGGCGTACAAAACGCCACCGGTCACTGACAAATGGTCTCCAGAAGAAGAAGGGAAATGTGGAATTGATATCCATTCCTTATTGCTCGCCAGCACCTGCAAAGGCTTTTCATGGCTCGGCGTGCTGGAGTGACAACACCTGGCAGGGCGGCGTAAAAGCCCTGAAATTGAACCAACCCCAAGGGTGCTTGATGTCCGCCCTCGCGTCAACACTGAGCCTCTGGATGCTGCTCAATTTACCCGGGGGAGAGTCGGGGTGAAGCACTCGCTTCAGAATCCCATTTCACCCACTCTAACTACTTCCACTAGCCGACATTTCCAATGACTTACAAGTCATTGGAAATGTCGTTGTGTATTTGAAGGTCGTGTGATGGAAGACGAGCCAAGAGGAATCGTCGAACAAAAAGCTTTATTTGTTTCAGCGAGCCTCGGACTAGAACTGCAGCTCTAGGAGAAGAAGCGCGCCAGATCTTTTCATTCTGCCGTCCTGTCGGAACACTTCTGCTTGGCGGCTTAGCTTCGTTGGTAGAGTGTGCCGTGCCAGCAACTCGAGGGTTCCAGGTTCGATCCCGGCTTCTGCCATCCTAGTCACTGCCGTTGTGTCCGTGGGCAAGACACTAATAACAATAATAATAATAATAGATTTTTTTTGTTAAAAGCACTTTACATCATACTTGCCAACCCTCCCAAATTTTCCAGGAGACTCCCGAAATTCAGCGCCTCTCCCGAAAACAAATATTCTCCCGAAACTCTCCCGATTTTCAGCCGGAGCTGGAGGCCACGCCCCCTCCAACTCCATGCGGACCTGAGTGAGGACAGCCTTTTCTTTATGACAGGGTGACAAGAACTAAATCATCCAGACTAGAGATACATTGTATTATTATGTTTATCTTACCTAAAAATAAATATATTTATTAATTTAAAAAAAAAATAAAAAAAAATACATGTTTACTATATTTTGCTAAAAACATCAAAATGAATTGTATTTTTATTTGTATTTTTTCTGACTCCTTTTTACATCCAGCCATAGAATTATACATAAAAATAAACATATTTGAAATCATTAATTTTAAATGATCATAATAATTCATTTAAAATGACCATGTTTAATTATTAAAATACTTGCTTGTTTATCAACAACTTTAGCATTTTATTCATTACATTTTGAAGCTCTCAAAAGCCAAGTTATGTTATATTCCTTAAGATTTATTTATGCAAGTTTGAAGTATCAATTATCTAAACACAGTTTTGTTTGCATATTTTCAGGATTTATATATATATATATATATATATCTTGAAAATATGCAAACAAAACTGTGTTTATATATATGTATGTGTATATATATATATATATATACATATATATATATATATATATATATATATATATATATGTATGTATATATATATGTATATATATATGTATATATATATATATATATATGTATATGTATATGTATATGTATATATATATATATATATATATATATATATATATATATATATATATATATATATATATATATATATATATATGTATATGTATATGTATATATATAAATGTATATGTATATGTATGTATATATATGTATGAAATACTTGACTTGGTGAATTCTAGCTGTCAATATACTCCTCGCCTCTTAACCACGCCCCCCCCCCCCCCCCCCCCCCCCACCCTCACCTCCTGAAATCGGAGGTCTCAAGGTTGGCAAGTATGCTTTACATTGAGTAAACAACCTCAAAGTGCTACAGTGTATTTAAAAAATAAAATAAAAATAAAAACTAGAACAGCCATATAGCTAGAACTAGTATGCATATATCTAAAAAAAAAATTAAAAAAAAAAAAAAAGAAGGGTTTTTAAGCATTTTTTAAAAGCATCCACAGTCTGTGGTGCCCTCAGGTGGTCAGGGAGAGCGTTCCACAGACTGGGAGCGGCGGAGCAGAAAGCCCGGTCTCCTATTGTTCGTAGCTTTGTCCTCGGAGGTTGGAGGAGGTTAGCCTGTCCGGAGCGGAGGAGTCGTGTGGAGGATTTGGGGGTGAGTAGTTCTTTGAGGTAAAGGGGGGCATTTCCATGGAGGCACAATACCCACCTGCTCCCAGTGCCACCCACACTGGTTTAAGTGTAACTTTAGATATTGGGTTTCACTATGTAAAAGCGCTTTGAGTCACAAAGAGAAAAGCGCTATATAAATATAATTCACTTGAGTTCACTAAATACCATTTCTTGTAGACCCCCTCTCCTTGTGGGTCTAATCTAGTCTGGCCTGTCTATCTTTCTGTCAGGTTCAAACACTGATGACATCTATTAAACAAGACAAGAAGCAAGGAGTTAAACAGAGACAGAATTAAATGTGGCTCAATTGAGGAGAGCGTGTGCACCTGTACCCTTGGACAGTGTCTCACCACGCTCTGACGAAAGAGCTAATTATTATGTACTAATTATTATTTAAAAAATGTATAACATATTATTTTAAAATCCATCCATCCATTTTCTACCACTTATTCCCTTTGGGGTCGCGGGGGGCGCTGGAGCCTATCTCAGCTACAATCGGGCGGAAGGCGGGGTACACCCTGGACAAGTCGCCACCTCATCGCAGTATTTTAAAATGTATTAATTATTATTTTAAAATGTATAAATTATTATTTGAAATGTATTGATTATTTAAAATTATTTATTTGATATTATTTGAAAAATGTATTATTATTTTAAACAAATGTATTAATTATTATTTGAAAAATGTATTTTTTTTAATTAATTATTAGAAACATTTATAAATTATTATTAAAAAAGGTATTCAATATTATTTGAAAATGTATTATTATTTGAAAAAAATATTAATTATTATAAAAACATTTTTTTTAAATGTATTAATTATAATTTAAAATGTATTGCACTTCAAAAATGTATTAATTATCATGTACATTTTTTATTACTTTTTATTTTAAAATGTATTAACTATTATTACAAAAATATTAATTATTTTTTAAAAGGTATTAATTGTTATTTAAAAAAAAAAGAATTATTATTTAAAATGTATTACACTTAAAAAATGTAATAATTATTATGTAAAAAAAACTTACTAATTTTTATTTTAAAATGTATTAATTATTATTACAAAAAATATGAATTATTATTTAAAATGTATGATGAGGTGGCGAGTTGTCCAGGGTGTACTCCGCCTACCGCCCGAATGCAGCTGAGATAGGCTCCAGCACCCCCCGCGACCCCGAAAGGGACAAGCGGTAGAAAATGGATGGATGGAGTTCCACGGGAGATGTTCACAGACAAGTTGTTGCCTGTGTTGTCACGCTAAACAATGTAGGTTACCTCAGAGTAGGGTTGTAGGGTATACCGGTATTAGTATAGTACCGCGATACTAATGAATCATATTCGGTACGATACCGCCTCGTCGTCACGTCGTGACATTGCTGGTTTTACGAGCATGTTCGGCAGCGCACAATCACTGAGTACCTACAAGCAGACACAGTGTGTAGACAGAAAAGGGAGAACGGACGCATTTTGGCTTAAAAACTAAAGATAAAGGTGAAGTTATAACACCAAAACGAATGGATTTATATTGGTCTGTGGATTAATGAATTGCTAGGAGGACGGTTGAGGTGGCGACTTGTCCAGGGCGTACCCCGCCTTCCGCCCGAATGCAGCTGAGATATGCTCCAGCACCCCTCGCGACCCCAAAAGGGACAAGCGGTAGAAAATGGATGGATGGATAGGAGGACGGTCGATAAAACGCGGGAATGTTGTTGTGTTACAAACTTTTGTATGGTGTTGCTTCCTTATTTGTCACTACTCAAAGCTGTTTTTAATGTTTAACTCAATGTGACTGCGTGTCGTAATTATGTCAGTCAGCTGGAACAAAAAACAAAGATAAACGTATCGTTAGTCCAGAATTTTCACAGTCTGTTTGGACCGACTCAATTAGGAATCGGTGCCTAATAGGGTTTGAACGGTATACCGGTACTAGTATAGTATTGCAGTACTAATGAATCAAAAACGGTACTATACTCTGTTTGAAAAGTACCGGTTCGCCATATTGTTTTTGTCCCACGAGGCGCACCAATAAGCTTGTTTATATATGTACAATAAAACAAACGATAGTAAGTGGCCATTTGTTACATTTGTTACATGGATTGATGCACATGCCATAGGGCCAATTTCCATCTGGCAGGTTGACGATACACCGAGGGCCATAAAAAGTTCAATTCAACAGCACCAACATCAGACATAAACAACAAAATACATGGACTGGGATGTAATAATGCAAATAAAATAAAGTGGATACCCGCATAAAACAGTAGATCGCTGCATGACCTCAGCTCAGGACAGATCTAGAATCAAGTCACCATAGGAGTTCAAGTGCATAAGGCAGGTGGGTAAGTGCTAAAGTGCAAATGTGCTAAATTGCTTCATATAATAAGTGTGCTAAAGAGAGACAAACATCTCCATTGGCCTTGTAATTTAAAGTACAAACTCCGTTTCCATATGAGTTGGGAAGTTGTGTTAGATGTAAATATAAACGGAATACAATGATTTGCAAATCCTTTTCAACCCATATTCAGTTGAATGCACTACAAAGACAAGATATATATATATATATTTTTTTTTTTCATTTTATTTTTATTGACATCCAGCATCAGACATTCCTATCCATTACATCATATTCACATCAATCATATATCTATTGTCTGCCCTAAATGTCAATCATCAATCAATCAATCAATCAATCTTTATTTATATAGCCCTAAATCACAAGTGTCTCAAAGGGCTGCACAAGCCACAACGACATCCTCGGTACAAAGCCCACATAAGGGCAAGGAAAAACTCACCCCAGTGGGACGTCGATGTGAATGACTATGAGAAACCATGGAGAGGACCGCATATGTGGGTAACCCCCCCCCCCCCCTCTAGGGGAGACCGAAAGCAATGGATGTCGAGTGGGTCTGACATAATATTGTGAGAGTCCAGTCCATAGTGGATCCAACATAATAGTAAGAGTCCAGTCCATAGTGGGGCCAGCAGGACACCATCCCGAGCGGAGACGGGTCAGCAGCGCAGAGATGTTCTCAGCCGATGCACAGGCGAGCGGTCCACCCCGGGTCCCGACTCTGGACAGCCAGCACTTCATCCATGGCCACCGGACCTGTGCCCCCCCCCCCCCCTCAAGGAAAAGGGGAGCAGAGGAGAGAAGAAAAGAAACGGCAGATCAACTGGTCTAACAGGGGGGCTATTTAAAGGCTAGAGTATACAAATGAGTTTTAAGAAGGGACTTAAATGCTTCTAGTGAGGTAGCATCTCTAATTGTTACCGGGAGGGCATTCCATAGTACTGGAGCCCCAATAGAAAACGCTGTATAGCCCGCAGACTTTTTTTGGGCTCTGGGAATCACTAATAAGCCGGAGTTCTTTGAACGCAATTTTCTTGCCGGGACATATGGTACAATACAATCGACAAGATAGGACGGAGCTAGACCGTGTAGTATTTTATACGTAAGTAGTAAAACCTTAAAGTCACATCTTAAGTGCACAGGAAGCCAGTGCAGGTGAGCCAGTATAGGTGTATATATATGTATATATGTATATAAAGGTATATACAGTATAGGCGTAATATGATCAAACTTTCTTGTTCTTGTCAAAAGTCTAGCAGCCGCATTTTGTACCAATTGTAGTCTTTTAATGCTAGACATAGGGAGACCCGAAAATAATACGTTACAGTAGTCGAGACGAGACGTAACGAACGCATGAATAATGATCTCAGTGTCGCTAGTGGATAAAATAGAACGAATTTTAGCGATATTACGGAGATGGAAGAAGGCCGTTTTAGTAACACTCTTAATGTGTGATTCAAAGGAGAGAGTTGGGTCGAAAATAATACCCAGATTCTTTACTGATTCGCCTTGTGTAATTGTTTGGTTGTCAAATGTTAAGGTGGTATTATTAAATAAATGTCGGTGTTTAGCAGGACCGATAATCAGCATTTCCGTTTTCTTGGCGTTGAGTTGCAAGAAGTTAGCGGACATCCATTGTTTAATTTCATTAAGACACGCCTCCAGCTGACTACAATCCGGCGTGTTGGTCAGCTTTAGGGGCATGTAGAGTTGGGTGTCATCAGCATAACAATGAAAGCTAACACCGTATTTGCGTATGATGTCGCCTAGCGGCAGCATGTAAATACTAAAGAGTGCAGGGCCAAGAACCGAACCCTGAGGAACTCCGCACGTTACCTTAACATAGTCCGAGGTCACATTATTATGGGAGACGCACTGCATCCTGTCAGTAAGATAAGAGTTAAACCACGACAAAGCTAAGTCTGACATACCAATACGTGTTTTGATACGCTCTAATAAAATATTATGATCGACGGTATCAAAAGCAGCGCTAAGATCAAGAAGCAGCAACATAGATGACGCATCAGAATCCATCGTTAGCAGTAGATCATTAGTCATTTTTGCGAGGGCTGTCTCCGTAGAGTGATTTGCCCTGAAACCGGATTGAAAAAGTTCACAGAGATTGTTAGACACTAAGTGTTCATTTAGCTGCTGTGCGACAATTTTTTCGAGGATTTTCGAAATAAAGGGAAGGTGGGACACCGGTCGGTAGTTTACCATGATGTCGGGATCAAGGTTAGGTCTTTTGAGCAGAGGATGAATAACCGCTTTCTTGAATGCTAGGGGAACAGTGCCAGAGGAAAGTGATAAGTTTATAATATTTAGCACTGATGGACCTAATAATACAAAAAGCTCCTTGATAAGTTTCCCAGGAAGTGGGTCAAGTAAACATGTTGTTTGTTTTATCCCACTTACACGCTGTAATAATTCCTCTAATGTTATTTCATCAAAAAAGAGAGACTATTTTGTATTGCAGTATCCGTCATAGATACAGTTGTATCTGTGTTCATAGAACCCAGTTGTAGCTGGGATGCGTTGTCTTTAATCTCCTTTCTAATGAGTTCAATTTTCTTATTAAAGAAATTCATAAAGTCATCTGCCGAGTGGGTGGAGCTATTGGGAGGAGTCCCTTGTTGGGTTAGCGATGCTACTGTACTAAACAAAAATTTAGGGTCGTTTCTGTTGAGGCGGATGAGATTTGAGTAATATTTAGCTTTAGCTAAGGTAAGCATGCGTTTATACGATATTAAACTATCACTCCATGCTTGATGGAAAACCTCAAGCTTGGTCGCGCGCCATTTGCGTTCCAACTTTCTACATGATAATTTATGAGCTCTAGTTTCTTCTGTAAACCATGGGGTGCGCCTTTTAGGGGCCCTTTTTTGTTTTAGCGGTGCTATGCTATCAATGGTTTTGCGCAGGGCATTGTCAAAGTTGTTAGTGAGGTTATCAATAGAGCCGACATAATTTGGGAATGGTGCCATTACCGAAGGCAGTAGGTCAGCAAGAGTCATCGTTGTGGCAGCATTAATGTTGCGGCTGCTATAGCAGTTATTATTATTATTAGTTTGTTGACAATGAGTCAGAACTTCGAATTTTATAAGGTAATGATCGGACATTACTTTAGTATACGGGAGTACCATAACTTTGGAGGTGGTGACACCCCTGACCAGAGGTGGGTAGAGTAGCCAGAAATTGTACTCAAGTAAGAGTACTGTTACTTTAGAGATTTATTACTCAAGTAAAAGTAAGGAGTAGTCACCCAAATATTTACTTGAGTAAAAGTAAAAAGTATGTTGTAAAAAAACTACTCAAGTACTGAGTAACTGATGAGTAACATACACACACATATCATATATATATATATATATATATACACATATATACATATATATATATATATATGTATATATGTGTATATATATATATATATATATATATATACATACATATATATATATATATATATATATATACATAGATATATACAGTATATAATTTATATTTTTTTTTTGCCGTTTTTGTTTACATGTTAAAGGTGTTTTAATGAATATACATGCATGTTTAACACATATAGATTCCTTTCTTTCATGAAGACTAGAATATAAGTTGGTGTATTACCTGATTCTGATGACTTGCATTGATTGTAATGAGACAGTAGTGATGACAAACGTCCACGTTTTCAAATGGAGGAGAAAAAAAGTTCCTCCTTTCTGTCTAATACCACATGAAAGTGGTTGGTTTTTGGCATCTTATATGTCCAGCTTCCATATTCGTTTTTATACACTTTACAAGAAATAAATAAATGATAAATAAATAGGTTGTACTTGTATAGCGCTTTTCTACCTTCAAGGTACTCAAAGCGCTTTGACACTACTTCCACATTTACCCATTCACACACACATTCACACACTGATGGAGGGAGCTGCCATGCAAGGCGCTAACCAGCAGCCATCAGGAGCAAGGGTGAAGTGTCTTGCTCAGGACACAACGGACATGACGAGGTTGGTACTAGGTGGGGATTGAACCAGGGACCCTCGGGTCGCGCACGGCCACTCTTCCACTGCGCCACGCCGTCCCTACATTGGCGGCAAACTCCGTAGCTTGCTAGCTTGTTTGCGCAGGCTTTCGGAGACTCTTATTTTGAAAGCGCAGGCGCGATGGAGCGGCACTTTTATTGTGAAGACAGGAACTGTGCAGTCAGTCTTTAGGCTTTTGACGGGGTGTACGGTTGAAATAAAAAATGGTCTTCTTTCCTTCACACTTTTGATTGATTGATTGGAACTTGTATTAGTAGATTGCACAGTACAGTACATATTCCGTACAATTGACCACTAAATGGTAACACCCCAATAAGTTTTTCAACTTGTTTAAGTCAGGTCATGTGACCCCTGGCTCTGTTTGATTGGTCCAACGTCACCAGTGACTGCATCTGATTGGTGGAACGGAGTGAACGTCACCAGTGACTGTATTTGTTGAAACGCAGGCACTATGAAGGTCTGTCTGACAGACCAAAACAAACAAAGCGTGCATTAACAGATCGATAAAAATTAGTAGCGAGTAGCGAGCTGAATGTAGATAAAAGTAGCGGAGTAAAAGTAGCGGAGTAAAAGTAGCGGAGTAAAAGTAGCGTTTCTTCTCTATAAATATACTCAAGTAAAAGTAAAAGTATGTTGCATTAAAACTACTCTTAGAAGTACAATTTATCCCAAAAGTTACTCAAGTAGATGTAACGGAGTAAATGTAGCGCGTTACTACCCACCTCTGCCCCTGACCAGCACTAGATCTATCGTATTGCCGTTGCGATGCGTAGGTTCATTTATTATTTGTGTAAGACCACAGCTATCAATTATAGTCTGGAGCGCCACGCACTGAGGGTCCAATGGGGTATTCATATGGATATTAATGTCAGGATATTTTTGTTTATATCCCACCCATACCACTCACCCCCCCCCCCCCCCCCTAAAGAAAGAAACAACAAAAAAACGAAGTAATATCTACAAATACATCAATTAAATAAACAAAGAGAGAGGGGGGAAAAAAAGAAAGAAGAAGAAAAAAAAAAAAAAAAATTAATAAATTTTTCGAATTAGTGATTGTATTGCCAAAAAGAAAGGGAAAGAAAAAAGATAAAAAGAAAAAAGAAAAAAAAGGGGGATTACTCCCTACAAGTGTATATGTAGGTATGTATATATATATATATGTATTTATATATATATATATGTATGTGTGGGTGTATATGTATATATATATATATATATATATATATATGTGGGTATCTGTTTATATTTTATGTATTATTATTTATTTCTCTTATTTTTTATATATATACATATATATATTTTTTTTTTTAATTTTTAAGACAAGATATTTGATGTTCAAACTCATAAATTTTTATTTTTTTTTGCAAATAAAAATTAACTTGGAATTTCATGGCTGCAACACGTGCCAAAGTAGTTGGGAAAGGGCATGTTCACCACTGTGTTACATGGCTTTTCCTTTTAACAACACTCAGTAAACGTTTGGGAACTGAGGAGACACATTTTTGAAGCTTTTCAGATTGAATTCTTTCCCATTCTTGTTTTATGTAGAGCTTAAGTTGTTCAACAGTCCGGGGGTCTCCGCTGTCGTATTTTACGCTTCATAATGCGCCACACATTTTCGATGGGAGACAGGTCTGGACTGCAGGCGGGCCAGGAAAGTACCCGCACTCTTTTACTACGAAGCCACGTTGATGTAACACGTGGCTTGGCATTGTCTTGCTGAAATAAGCAGGGGCGTCCATGGTAACGTTGCTTGGATGGCAACATATGTTGCTCCAAAACCTGTATGTACCTTTCAGCATTAATGGCGCCTTCACAGATGTGTAAGTTACCCATGTCTTGGGCACTAATACACGCACTAATACACGCCCATACCATCACACATGCTGGCTTTTCAACTTTGCGCCTATAACAATCCGGATGGTTCTTTTCCTCTTTGGTCCGGAGGACACGACATCCACAGGTCCAAAAACAATTTGAAATGTGGACTCGTCAGACCACAGAACACTTTTCCACTTTGTATCAGTCCATCTTAGATGAGCTCAGGCCCAGCGAAGCCGACGGCGTTTCTGGGTGTTGTTGATAAACGGTTTTCGCCTTGCACAGGAGAGTTTTAACTTGCACTTACAGATGTAGCGACCAACTGTAGTTACTGACAGTGGGTTTCTGAAGTGCTCCTGAGCCCATGTGGTGATATCCTTTACACACTGATGTCGCTTGTTGATGCAGTACAGCCTGAGCTGTAAGCTTAGCTGCTTACGTGCAGTGATTTCTCCAGATTCTCTGAACCCTTTGATGATATTACGGAGCGTAGATGGTGAAATCCAGTTTAGAGTCATAAGTCTGAATTGGTGAAACATAGGAAGTTGCATTAAAAAAAGGGCACTTTTGACAATGATTTTCCATCTCGACTAGATTTGAACTTTTTGTGTGAGTGAGCGCCTCGGACCAATGAAGCGCTGAAGCACAAGATGGAAACCAATGAAATGACGGCGTGGTCTCATCAACGCACATCGCATCATAAATACAGACAAGAACTGCCATCTGTGTGCAGGCACCGAGGGCCGCGGGACCGAGGAATGGACAGATGGTAATAAGAGATCCCGGGCTAACGAGCAGGGCGAGGAGGATTTGAGCGAGCGCAGCGGTGTTAGCTTTGAGATCATCCTCTCGACGCCCGCGGGTGCGTTATCACGAAGAGAAACCGAGCGGCGTTGGCAGCGGGACCGAACGAAAGGGTCAAAGATGAAGAAGAAGAGGAGGGGAGGGAGGTGATAATGATGTTGTGACGTCAGCTGAGTCTAAAGCATCTTGACAGTCAGCATCCCTCCGCCTGTAAGTGTGTCTAATTAGCATGCTTGAAAGTTCTGGAATGTGTTTGGGCTGATGATGCAACACACAAATAAACACACATGTACCAACATATGGCCACACAGATGTTAGATCATACCTAACACACCACAAAACCATAGTTATTGCATTGGTATGTAACATTAAAAATACATTAAATCAATAAATAGTACCGTATTTTCCGGACCTAGTCCGGGTCTAGTCAGGTGTTTTTTCATACAAAAGGCGCACCGGATTATAGGGCGCGTTAAAGAGGTCATATTATGATTTTTTTTCTAAATGTAAAAGTTAAATAGAATAGAATAGAAATTACTTTATTTATTGGGGGAAATTCAGCACCACAGTTTGCTCACAATAAACAATGAACACTTAGGTATTTTTTTTACATGTGAACAATATAAATACATTCTATTATAAAGCATTATTCACGTGTGAATATTGTAAATACAGTCTATTATACAGCATTATTCACGTGTGAATAATACAAATACAGTCTATTATACGGCATTATTCACGTGTGAGTAATATAAATACAGTCTGTTATGCAGCATTATTCACGTGTGAATAATATAAATACAGTCTATTATACAGCATTATTCACGTGTGAATAATATAAATACAGTCTATTATACAGCATTATTCACATGTGAATAATATAAATACAGTCTATTATACAGCATTATTCACGTGTGAATAATTTAAGTATAGTCTATTATACAGCATTATTCACGTGTGAATAATATAAATACAGTGTACTATACAGCATTATTCACATGTGAATAATATAAATACAGTCTATTATACAGCATTATTCACGTGTGAATAATTTAAGTATAGTCTATTATACAGCATTATTCACGTGTGAATAATATAAATACAGTGTACTATACAGCATTATTCACGTGTGAATAATAAAAACGCAGTCTATTATACAGCATTATTCACGTGTGAATAATATAAATACAGTCTATTATACAGCATTATTCACATGTGAATAATATAAATACAGTCTATTATACGGCATTATTTACGTGTGAAAAATATAAATACAGTCTATTATACAGCATTATTCATATGTGAATAATATAAATACAGTCTATTATACAGCATTATTCACATGTGAATAATATAAATACAGTCTATTATACAGCATTATTCACGTGTGAATAATACAAATACAGTCTATTATACGGCAATATTCACGTGTGAGTAATATAAATACAGTCTGTTATGCAGCATTATTCACGTGTGAATAATATAAATACAGTCTATTATACAGCATTATTCACGTGTGAATAATAAAAATACAGTCTATTATACAACATTATTCATATGTGAATAATATAAATACAGTCTACTATACAGCATTATTCACGTGTGAATAATATAAATACAGTCTATTATACAGCATTATTCACATGTGAATAATATAAATACAGTCTATTGTACAGCATTATTCACATGTAAATAATATAAATGCAGTCTATTATACAGCATTATTCACATGTGAATAATATAAATACAGTTTATTATACAGTATTATTCACGTGTGAATAATATAAATACAGTCTATTATATAGCATATAAGCTAATTATACATGACTACGATAGTCGTAATGGGCCGACAATCCATCAAGCGGTGCGGCTTCAAAGTCGTACTAAAACATTTTGACAGATTTTTGAGCGCCGTGTGTAATGATCTTTATTTTCAATAGAACATTAAAACTTTTAGTGTTGTTTACTGCCGTCATATTGCAGGCTACACGTATCTCTTATGTATGACTGCCATCTACTGGTCACACTTATCATTACACCATGTACCAAATAAAATTGCTTCGAGGTCGGTTAGCACAACCAGAATTATTCCATACATTAGGCGCACCGGGATATAAGGCGCACTGTCAATTTCTGAGAAAAGGAAAGTATTTTAAGTGCGCCTCATAGTCCGAAAAATGTGGTACATATAAAAATGTGTTTGGAAAAAGTAGATTGGTTTAAAAAAAAAAAAAAAAAATCCCTTAGAAAAGCTGGAGAAGAAGAAGTAGAAGTAGAAGAAATAGAAGACTTTTGGGTATTCTGTAAGTTAATGAGAATCCAAAGTCAATATTTAGTGGAAAAACACCAACATTTACGAGAGTAGTGTAGTTTAAAGTCTTTCTTGCTGCATGAACACAACACAAAAAGAAGAAAAAGAAGAAATCTTGAGAGGAGCAACTTGAACAAAACACGTTCTCTGGCCTGTGACTCCGTGAAGGACGTATTTAACGCCATCTCATCAAAGCCCACTTGAAAACGCATCCTTCTTTTCATGGATTACAATAAAAGAAAATGGAGAGGAGGAGGAAACATAATTACCTTCTTGTCACAAACAAGACACCTCTGAGGGCCGACGATTACCTCCAATGTCTCCAACATGTCATTTCAGCGCAAACGCTGCGCCTCACAAAGGCGGCCAAATTCAATTCTGGGGAATAATCAGCGGCGCTCGATAACTTTCATCTTCAAGTTTTTTGTTTTTTTTTACTTCTTTAGTTTGTTTTGGACCTCACACTTGGTTCGGTTGAGAGGAACTCGAGGACGTTTGTTCGTTTGGTCAGGTGCGAACGCACATCGTTTAAAGCCTGCTGCTCGCAGGTTGCTTACTAAAAGAAAACGATACTTACCTACAATTTAGCTCCCTGTCATGACTTGATCCTGGGTGTTTGCTTTTCCGGGATGCAACGGAAAGTTGGCTCGGGCGAGACGGGAATGTAAGTACATAATTTTATTTTTATAAATACTAAAACAAAAAGAAGTAAACAAAAGGCGCACACAATGGCGGAGAACAAACTATGAAACCAAAAAGACTATAAACATGGAACAAAAACTTACTTTGGCATGGGACATGAAGCATGATCTAAGAGGATGAAGAGTGTGTAGAGCATAATTGTGGGATGTCTTCAGAACGACAAACTGAAAACAATGAACTTAAATACTATAGACATGATTAACGAAAACAGGTGCGTGACTCAAAACTTGAAACAGGTGCGTGACGTGACAGGTGAAAACTAATGGTTGCTATGGTGACAAAACAAAAGTGCACAAAAAGTCCAAAAACAAAACCGAACATGACTAAAACAAAAACATGATCACACAGACATGACACTCCCTCTGTGTTGGCCTCGGCAGGGTCCAGTGAGACCAGTGCAGTGAAAGACGCTCTAAAATCCCTTCGTCCTTTTTTTGTTTCAAAGACACCTGCACTGCAAAAAGTTAGTGTTCCAAAACAACAACAAAAAAATAAAAAAATTAGGGGTACCGTATTTTTCGGAGTATAAGTCGCTCCGCAGTATAAGGCGCACCGGCCAAAAATGCATAATAAAGAAGGAAAAAAAACATATATAAGTCGCATTTTTGGGGAAAATTTATTTGATAAAAGCCAACACCAAGAATAGACATTTGAAAGGCAATTTAAAATAAATAAAGAATAGCGAACAGGCTGAATAAGTGTACGTTATATGAGGCATAAATAACCAACTGGTATGTTAACGTAACATATTATGGTAAGAGTCATTCAAATAACTATAACATATAGAACATGCTATACGTTTACCAAACAATCTGTCACTCCTAATCGCTAAATCCCATGAAATCTTATACGTCTAGTCTCTTACGTGAATGAGATAAATAATATTGTTTGATATTTTACGGTAATGTGTTAATAATTTCACACATAAGTCGCTCCTGAGTATAAATCGCACCCAAACTATGAAAAAAACTGTGACTTATAGTCCGCCGCTCCCAGTCTGTGGAACGCTCTCCCTGACCACCTGAGGGCACCACAGACTGTGGATGCTTTTAAAAAAGGCTTAAAAACCCTTCTTTTTGGAAAGGTCTTTTTTTTTTAATATATGCATACTAGTTTTAGCTATTTGGCTGTTCTAGTTTTTATTTTTTATTTTTTTTTATTATCTTTTTATTTTGAGGTTGTTTGCTCAATGTAAAGTGCTTTTTACAAATAACATCTATTATTATTATTATTATTAAAAAATACGGCATTTTATTTGAACTAAGCAAAATGATCTGCCTGTCACGAAAGGGGGGGGGGTCGCAGCTTGCTGCGCGGTTGTTCTTTCAAGATGCAAAGACGGCTCCGGACGAAGGCGTAAAGGTAGGATTGGATTTATTAACATAAATCACTTAACTACCAAAAACACAAACAACACAACAAAAAAAAAGGCAAGCGTGCCTAAAACACATGAAACTACTAGTTAGCAGAAGCTATGGCATATAACATGAACACTTACTTGGTCAGAACGTGACGTAAACAATGAAGCCAGGCTGACTGACTGGCAAAGGCAACTTAAATAATGCCTCTGATTAGTGCTTGGGAAGCAGGTGAGCGGGCGAGCACTAATCAGAGACAGGTGAACACAATAAGTCGCCATGGTGACAAAAGCAAACAAGGAGGCCTAAACGGGAACTAAAGAAGTCCAAAAACTAACAGAACATAACTAAACAAAACATGATCCAGACCACGGATCATGACAGAGCCCCCCCCCTTAAAGACAGATTCCAGATGTCCATAAAAAAAATTAACAAGAGTCATGGGAGGGCGGGAGGGGGACATGGCGGTGGGTCGCCAGACCACGTGTCCCCGTATCCACCGGGGCAGAGTTAGGTGGCGGCGGCGAGTGGAACGCCGCTGCAGCAGGCGAGGCGGGCGCCCAGGGAATGGCCACATTCGTGGCCGACTGGGAGGTGGGCGCACTTGGCGTGGCGGGCGACCAGGTAGCGGCCATATCCGTGGCCGACGAGGAGGGAGGCGCGTCGTCATCGTGGCAGGTGTGGAAGCTCGGCGTGGTGAGTCAGGCGGCGAAGCTCGGCGTGGCGCGTCAGGCGGCGAAGCTCGGCGTGGCGCGTCAGGCGGCGGGTCTTGGTCTTGGCATGGGTCTTGGTCTCGGTCTTGGTCCTGGCGTGGGTCTTGGTCTAGGTCTAGGCGTGGGTCTTGGTCTTGGTCTAGACGTGGGTCTTGGCATGGCGGGTCTTGGTCTTGGCATGGCGGGTCTTGGCATGGCGGGTCTTGGTCTTGGCATGGCGGGTCTTGGTCTTGGTCTTGGTCTTGGCTTGCCGGGTCTTGGTCTTGGCTTGGCGGGCCTTGGTCTTGGCTTGGCGGGCCTTGGTCTTGGCTTGGCGGGCCTTGGTCTTGGCTTGGCGGGCCTTGGTCTTGGCATGACGGGCCTTGGTCTTGGCATGACGGGCCTTGGTCTTGGCATGACGGGTCTTGGTCTTGGTTTGGGTCTTGGCGTCGTGGAGCTGCGACTGGCGGCACTTGGCGTCGTGGAGCTGCGACTGGCGGCACTTGGCGTCGTGGAGCTGCGACTGGCGGCACTTGGCGTCGTGGAGCTGCGACTGGCGGCACTTGGCGTCGTGGAGCTGCGACTGGCGGCACTTGGCGTCGTGGAGCTGCGACTGGCGGCACTTGGCGTCGTGGAGTTGCGACTGGCGGCACTTGGCGTCGTGGAGCTGCGACTGGCGGCACTTGGCGTCGTGGAGCTGCGACTGGCGGCACTTGGCGTCGTGGAGCTGCGACTGGCGGCACTTGGCGTCGTGGAGTTGCGACTGGCGGCACTTGGCGTCGTGGAGCTGCGACTGGCGGCACTTGGCGTCGTGGAGCTGCGACTGGCGGCACTTGGCGTCGTGGAGCTGCGACTGGCGGCATTTGCCGTCGTGGAGCTGCGACTGGCGGCACTTGGCGTCGTGGAGCTGCGACTGGCGGCACTTGGCGTCGTGGAGCTGCGACTGGCGGCACTTGGCGTCGTGGAGCTGCGACTGGCGGCACTTGGCGTCGTGGAGCTGGTACCGGAGCTTGGCGTGGTGGGTCTTGGCGTGGTGGGTCTTGGCGTGGTGGAGCTGGTGCTAGCCTTGGTGCGGCGACAGGTGCTAGCCTTTGTGCGGCGACAGGTGCTAGCCGTGGAGCAGCTACAGGTGCTAGCTTTGGTGCAGGTGGAGGTGGCCTAGCTGGGGGTTGCGGCTTGGAATGGAGCAGCTGAGCCACCCCACTAGTACAGCTTCGGGCCCTAGCCCCCCCCTCAAGGAGCGGATACCAGACGCGCTCCTTGCGGTCTGGAACCGTCTTTAGGGGTGGGTGGAGGGAGGACAGGAGGGGGGTAGACGCCTCCCCTTTAAATTGTCCAAAATGTCTTTTTGTATTCCCCACCTGAGTTTGAGTGGGTGGACAAAAAGAAAATGTCTGTGACGTGGGTGGGGCTTGAGTCTTGGAGGGCGAAACAGAATTCAGAAAAAAAAATTCCTGGCCTATGACGTCATCAGCAGGCGGCGGCGTGATGTCAACAGCGGAGGTCTCCAGCTGACTGACAGCCCAATCGATGAACTGCTTGGCGAACTGATGAATTGGATTACCAAGCTTTGGCGGCAAGGAATACTGGTCTGATTGTGGCGTCCTGCTGTCCGGAGGAGGAGTTTGGGGGAATGACGCGTCTTGACGGCGAAACGAAGCCTTTCTGGCTGGCTTCCGTCTTCGCCAGCGCGTCTCCATCTCCTCGTGGTCCGCTGCGAAAGAACTGTAAGCTGGCTTCATTCTGTCACGAAAGGGGGGGGGGGTCGCAGCTTGCTGCGCGGTTGTTCTTTCAAGATGCAAAGACGGCTCCGGACGAAGGCGTAAAGGTAGGATTGGATTTATTAACATAAATCACTTAACTACCAAAAACACAAACAACACAACAAAAAAAAAAGGCAAGCGTGCCTAAAACACATGAAACTACTAGTTAGCAGAAGCTATGGCATATAACATGAACACTTACTTGGTCAGAACGTGACGTAAACAATGAAGCCAGGCTGACTGACTGGCAAAGGCAACTTAAATAATGCCTCTGATTAGTGCTTGGGAAGCAGGTGAGCGGGCGAGCACTAATCAGAGACAGGTGAACACAATAAGTCGCCATGGTGACAAAAGC
Organism: Nerophis lumbriciformis; assembly: GCF_033978685.3. Taxonomy (NCBI): domain Eukaryota; kingdom Metazoa; phylum Chordata; class Actinopteri; order Syngnathiformes; family Syngnathidae; genus Nerophis; species Nerophis lumbriciformis. The sequence continues at coordinate 13,620,469 of NC_084586.2, read as the reverse complement.
AAACAAGGAGGCCTAAACGGGAACTAAAGAAGTCCAAAAACTAACAGAACATAACTAAACAAAACATGATCCAGACCACGGATCATGACACTGCCAATAGAACAAGAAAATTCGGCTTTCCAAAACAAGTAAAATTAGCTAACCTCAATGAACCCAAAAATACCTTAAAATAAGTATATTCTCACTAATAACAAGTGCACTTTTCTTGGTAGAAAAAAAAAAGAGACCTCACCACCTCTGTCCATGGTGCTGAGGACAGAGCACCATCAGACTGGGGCGTGGCAGTGCTGACGGCGAGACACAGCTGGCAGGTGATTAGATGTCACAGGTGGTACGTGTTAATCTAATCATCTGTCGTCTTTAACAGTAAGCGGCCGGGAGCAGGAGGGGAGAGAGGATACGGACGTGGCTGGAAAGTCGCGTCCGGCTGGAGAGAAAACTTTTGTAAAACAATTGATCATTAAAACCTTGTTAAAACCTGCACACTTGGCTCCGGTATAGTGTATGTCAGTGGGACCGCGAGGAAGTGACTTCCACAACATGGTCTTGCTGAAATAAGCAGGGGCGTCCATGAAAAAGACGTTGCTTGGATGGCAACATATGTTGCTCCAAAACCTGTATGTACCTTTCAGCCTTAATGGTGCCTTCACAGATGTGTAAGTTACCATCACTGATGCTGGCTTTTCAACTTTGCGCCTAGAACAATCCGGATGGTTCTTTTCCTCTTTGGTCCAGAGGACACGACGTCCACGGTTTCCAAAAACAATTTGAAATGTGGTCTTGTCAAAACCACAGAACACTTTTCCACTTTGCATCAGTCCATCTTAGTTGAGCAAGGTCCTATCAAAACTGGCAGCGTTTGTGGGTGTTGTTGATAAATGGCTTTCGCTTTGCATAGTAGAGTTTTAACTTGCACTGGCAGATAAAGTGACAAACTGTAGTTACTGACAGTGGGAGAAATCACTGCATGATATTACGGACCTTCGATCCCTCAGGCGGTGCTGCCTCAAAAAAGCGACATCAGTGTGTAAAGGATATCACCACATGGGCTCAGGAACACTTCAGAAACCCACTGTCAGTAACTACAGTTGGTCGCTACATCAGTAAGTGCAAGTTAAAACGGGGGTGTGTTAGTGCCCAAGACATGGGTAACTTACACATCTGTGAAGGCGCCATTAATGCTGAAAGGTACATACAGGTTTTGGAGCAACATATGTTGCCATCCAAGCAACTTTACCATGGACGCCCCTGCTTATTTCAGCAAGACAATGCCAAGCCACATGTTACATCAACATGGCTTCATAGTAAAAGAGTGCAGGTACTAGATTGGCCTGCCTGTAGTCCAGAAAATGATGTATTGTTTCTGTGTAGCTATTGCATCACGGACCAGTACCGGTGGTGGGGAATCACTGGTTTACTCTCGCCCAGCTAATGCTGCCAAGTACCTTCTCGCATTTTTACATGATTAAACATGCTCCCCTCTCACCAGTGATTCCCGTCAGCCTTTTGATGCCAGCAGTAAGTGGGAACGTGACCCGCACAGAAACTCACCACCTTGGGATCAATCAGTCAGTCATGAAAGGAACTTGACCTTCCTCGAGGGCGTGTTCGTTCTACCACGTCAAACCGGTATCAGCTCAGGATCTTAACGGAGATAATTTGCTTAAGAGTTCTCTTGCTGGACGCAGGATGAAGAACGAGTGTCATGTTGAACGCGTGTTAGGAGTGTGCGGCCACTAGGGTTGTCCCGATACCAGTATTTTGGTACCGGTATCATTGGTACTTTGACTGTACTTGAACGTATAATAGACTGTATTTATATTATTCACATGTGAATAATGCTATATAATAGACTTTTTTTAATATTATTCACACGTGAATAATGCTATATAATAGACTGTATTTATATTATTTACACGTGAATAATGCTGTATAATAGACTGTATTTATATCATTCACACGTGAATAATGCTGTATAATAGACTGTATTTATATTATTCACACGTGAATAATGCTGTATAATAAGACTGTATTTATATTATTCACACGTGAATACTGCTGTATAATAGACTGTATTTATATCATTCACACGTGAATAATGCTGTATAATAGACTGTAGTTATATTATTCACACGTGAATAATGCGGTATAATAGACTGTATTTATATTATTCACACGTGAATAATGCTGTATAATAGACTGTATTTCTATTATTCACACGTGAATAATGCTGTATAATAGACTGTATTTATATTATTTACACGTGAATAATGCTGTATAATAGACTGTATATATATTATTCACATGTGAAAAATGCTGTATAACAGACTGTATATATATCATTCACACGTGAATAATGCTGTATAATAGACTGTATTTATATTATTCACATGTGAAAAATGCTGTATAACAGACTGTATATATATCATTCACACGTGAATAATGCTGTATAATAGACTGTATTTATATTATTCACATGTGAAAAATGCTGTATAACAGACTGTATATATATCATTCACATGTGAATAATGCTGTATAATAGACTGTATTTATAATATTCACATGTGAATAATGCTGTATAATAGACTGTATTTATATTATTCACACGTGAATAATGCTGTATAATAGACTTTTTTTTTATATTATTCACACGTGAATAATGCTGTATAATAGACTGTATTTATATTATTCACACGTGAATAATGCTGTATAATAGACTGTATCTATATTATTCACACGTGAATACTGCTGTATAATAGACTGTATTTACATTATTCACACGTGAATAATGCTGTATAATAGACTGTATTTATATTATTCACATGTGAATAATGCTGTATAATAGACTGTATTTCTATTATTCACACGTGAATAATGCTGTATAATAGACTGTATTTATATTATTCACACGTGAATAATGCTGTATAATAGACTGCATTTATATTATTCACACGTGAATAATGCTGTGTAATAGACTGTATTTATATTATTCACACGTGAATAATGCTGTATAATAGACTGTATTTATATTATTCACATGTGAATAATGCTGTATAATAGACTGTATTTATATTATTCACACATGAATAATGCTGTATAATAGACTATATTTATATCATTCACACGTGAATAATGCTGTATAATAGACTGTATTTATATTATTCACACGTGAATAAAGCTGTATAATAGACTGTATTTATATCATTCACACGTGAATAATGCTGTATAATAGACTGTATTTAAATCATTCACACCTGAATAATGCTGTATAATAGACTGTATTTATATTATTCACACGTGAATAATGCTGTATAATAGACTGTATTTATAATATTCACACGTGAATAATGCTGTATATTAGACTGTATTTATATTATCCACACGTGAATAATGCTGTATAATAGACTGTATTTATATTATTCACACGTGAATAATGCTGTATAATAGACTGTATTTATATTATTCACATGTGAATAATGCTGTATAATATACTGTATTTATATTATTCACACGTGAATAATGCTGTATAATAGACTGTATTTATATTATTCACATGTGAATAATGCTGTATAATAGAATGTATTTATATTATTCACATGTGAATAATGCTGTATAATAGACTGTATATATATTATTCACACGTGAATAATGCTGTATAATAGACTGTATTTCTATTATTGGTCGGGACCCGGGGTGGACCGCTCGCCTGTATATTGGTTGGGAACATCTCTGCGCTGCTGACCCGTCTCCGCTCGGGATGGTTTCCTGCTGACCCCACTGTGGACTGGACTCTTACTGTTATGCTGGATCCACTATGGACTGGACTCTCACAATATTATGTTAGACCCACTCGACATCCATTGCATTCGGTCTCCCTAGAGGGGGGGGGGTTACCCACATATGCGGTCCTCTCCAAGGTTTCTCATAGTCATTCACATCGACGTCCCACTGGGGTGAGTTTTTCCTTGCCCTTATGTGGGCTATACCGAGGATGTCGTTGTGGCTTGTGCAGCCCTTTGAGACACTTGTGATTTAGGGCTATATAAATAAACATTGATTGATTGATTGATTGATTTACACGTGAATAATGCTGTATAATAGACTGTATTTATATTATTCACATGTGAATAATGCTGTATAATAGACTGTATATATATCATTCACACGTGAATAATGCTGTATAACAGACTGTATTTATATTATTCACATGTAAATAATGCTGTATAATAGACTGTATTTATATTATTCACATGTGAATAATGCTGTATAATTGACTGTATTTATGTTATTCACACATGAATAATGCTTCCCTCACCTCCCAGGGGGTGAACAAGGGGATGGGTCAAATGCAGAGGACACATTTCACAACACCAAGTGTGTGTGTGACAATCATTGGTACTTTAACTTTTAACTTGAACTTAACTTATATTGGGTTTTTTGGGATCTTTAGGAGACCCTGGCTTTCAGACCGGAGGCTGCGCCCTGGCGTGTAGGAGCATATTCTCAAGTCTTTCCCGCCATGCACTCCCATCCTTACGCCCGTTCATGCGGCACAAAGCCCCCGGGGGCAGTTTCGAAGAAAACCGTACTTTAAAAAGAAGCATCCCATGTGACCTCCATCCTCCTATATTTACATAAGAACACACACAGCGGCGAGGCTCGGGCGTTATTCTTAGCGTTAGAAATGCAGCCTGCGGCTTTTTTTTACTGTAAATTCCTGGAATTTCTCAACACATGTCCACTTGATCGCCACGATGTGCTTGTCAGAGGTTAATGACTGGATTAACCCTGTGACTTAACAGCCTAAAGAAGCACACATATTCCATTCTGTGTTTGGTCAATGATGTCAGCATTTAAGGCCCCTTTCTCGGTGGATTCAGATGGCTTTATCGGAGTGTGCAGGGGTGCTCTGTGGCGTTGCCGATTGCGCCCGCGATCTGCCCAAAGCGCCTCTGATGCAGTCACGTTCTGGAAATGTCACCGTTATCTCCAGTCATTGGCTGGGGATGAAAGCAGCGTGTCGTCCTTTACTATTATTTGGTTATTTTTCATCTTATTTTCATCTTCCCAGCATAATATGGGAACAGGTGGGTGTCATGATTGGGTATAAAAGCAGCTACCGTGAAATGCTCAGTCATTCACAAGCAAGGACGAAGCGAGGGTCACCACTTTGTGAACACATGCGTGAGCAAATTGTCCAACAGTTGACACAATCCAAACAACCTTCCCTAGTCATGGTAAGAACAACATTTCTCAACCAGCTATTGCAAGGAATTTAGGGATATCATCAAAGGGTTCAGAGAATCTGGAGAAATCACCGCACGTAAGCGGCAATGCCCGTGACCTTGAATACCTCAGGCGGGACTGCATCAAAAACCGACATCAGTGTGTAAAGGATATCACCACGTGGGCTCGGGAACACTTCAGAAAACCACTATGGTATAAATATGGAGATACAAGCAAGCACAG